>NC_142948.1:11506080-11516080 GCF_046866305.1 Octopus bimaculoides | reverse complement strand
CAACTAGTACACACACTTCACATAGATATGTATATATATATATATATATATATATATATATATATAGAGAGAGAGAGAGAGAGAGGAAGAGAGAGAGACATATATAAAAATATACACACACATATACACACATATATATACATAGATGTATATACATATATACATAGATACAAATATATATACATACATACATATACACATAGATATAAATATATATATACATACAAATACACATAGATATAAATATATATATACATACATATACACAGATATAAATATATATCCATACATACATACATACATACATAGATATAAATATATATCCATACATACATACATATACACATAGATATAAATATATATCCATACATACATACATACATATACACGTAGATATAAATATATATCCATACATATATATATATATATATATATATATATATATATATATATATATATATATATATATACACCGTATGAAATGTCTCTGATCTATTGATGATCAATCCCTGTAGAGGCCGAAGTCCTTATCCAAATCCTGAATACCTCAGAAAATCTATGCACATATACATACACACACAGAACCGCACACGCGCATACACACAAACACAATCACACGCGCACATTCATACACAAAAGCGTGCAAACACACACCCACACACACACAAACGCGCGCACGCAGACATGTATGTATATGCCTATACATATAACTTTTTCAGAAACCTTTTTACTAAAATTATATACGTTACCGGAAGAGCCATATGCGATAGGGAAATGTTATGCAACAGGTCCAAACAGAATAGGAAAATAAAAGTTGTGTTTACAGTTGATTTTTTTCATTTTGAGAAGAATGAAAATGAGACTCACCTGTAAAGAGAAAGAAAAAACAAACAAACTTTAATTAAAAATTCTAAATGACATGTATTAATCACATTATATTACGTTGGTGATAATTACAAAAATAGTGACATAGACAAAGAAGGTAATAAAATGACTAGATAACATATTATCATCATGATATATCTTCAAAACGATCAACATAATGATAATTATGATGTTGGGGAAATTGTCTAGCGTCTATCATCATCATTTATACAGCAACATAAAGATCAAAGTCGCAACCGTCTCACTAACATAATCACCATCATCACATCATCATCATCATCATAGTCCTCCTGAAAGCACTATTTATTTATTTATTTATTTATTTAACCTTCGCATTTTCATTTCATGAACAAAATATTTATTAATACAACCTTCCCTGTTAATGTTCGAAGTGTATATTAGTACAAATTTATGAATTGCCAGAAATGCATGCTGTTGTGTATTAATTCGATATGTTTTATGTTCATTCACGAAGAGGATCGTTTAGAAATTAGCGTTGCTCAGTTTTGTGACAGGCATGAACAGGTCATGAAAATGATTATGTACATACTAATATAGTCATGTTAGTATTTAGTCACTATATATTGAAATGGTTTATCGAATGTCTTATTGTTACTTTCCTAGTTCATGTCATGAGTACTCTGTCCCTTATGATTTATCGATTAAATTTCGCTTTTAATAAATACTGAAGACGGCAAAATCGTTAACACACCGGGCAACATTCTTGGCATTTTGCCCCACTTGATATTCGAAATTCAAATTCGGCCGGGGTCACCTTTGCCTTTCATCCTTTCGGGATTGATAGATAAAATATGTACCAGCCGAGCACTGGAGTCGATGGAATCGACTGACACAGTCCTCCGAATATGCTGGTGGGTTACCGCCAATAAAGTTTCTAATGATATTTTGTTTCTTATCGGCAGCGAGCTGGCAGAATCGTTAGCACACCGAGAGAAATGCTTAGTGGTATTTCGTCTGTCTTTATGTTCTGAGTTCAAATTCGGCCGAGGTCGACTTTGCCTTTCATCCTTTTGGGGTCGATACATTAAGTACCAGTTGAGTACTGGGGTCGATCTAATCGACTAGATCCCTCCCTCAAAATGTCGAGCCTTGTGCATAAAATAGAAAAAGATATTTTGTTTCTCATCATTTAACCATACATATTCACTTTTAAACACGTGGAAATAAAAGAACATTAAATGAAGGCAGAAAGGATTATATCGAGGAAGAACTGTTTCGAAATACTGAAAATATAATTATCTGTGTAATTCATTTGTAAACGTATTAATGAGGTGTAAACATTGCTGACGTACAGCTGCAACCTGGTCATTGATATAATTCCATAAGACTGAAACCGAGTTAAAGACCAGATTCTATTTCGACGATGAAAAAGTTGACACATCGTCAAGTATGTTTACAATAAACTTAACAGATTTTCTGTATTTTCTTCAGTTTCAACACTATCTCAGGTCAGGTCGCTTGGCAAAAGATAAACGATATAAAATTTGAGAAGCAAATAACTCGAAAACTAAATTGAGAAACCATTAATAAATTCTCAGACTCGGTTATTTACGACAATGAGAATTCCAGGTGATAAGATGAACGGAGCAGCCTGCTCATGAAAATAATGTGCAAATGGTTGAGTACTCCACAGACACGCATACCCTTAATGTAGTTTTCAGTGAGATATAGTATTACACAGAATGCGATAAGGCTGACACATAGAATTACATGTACAACTAAATTTTGGTGGCTGTCTGAACTGGAGCAAGAGGAGATAAATGGTTTTGCTCAATTACGCAAGTCTTGGCTGCGTATCGAACTCATGACCTTACAATCATGAGTAAAATACCCTAGCTACGATGGCACGCGCCTAGAAAAATAGGAATCAATTGTTAGCAGTCAGATTTCAATTCGTTAAGCAAGCCGGAAAATTATGCAAGAATTAAAATTTTTATGATTTAAAATAATTCGATGAAAATTTTATGAATTAGAAATTCATTCCCACGAACACTTGCCACCGTTTGCAACACGCTGCATCAATGCGTTGCAACAGCCTTCACGTAACGAAATCATAAGTGGGGAAGTCATTGCATTCAATTATTAAGAAAAACTAGGAAAGTATAAATAAAATTTTATCAAAAATAATATTCAAAGTATTCGTCAAACGAATAAGGTCAAGAAATAGTTGATCCCCTACACAAACAAACACACATACATACATACAATCAATCACGTGCATGCACAAAAACAAAAGTTTACACATACAGGCGCTCACGTGTACAGAAGTACATACATTTATGCTTACATCTAATCCGATATTTATAAACACGCTGACACGAACACAGAGTCACCACTATACCTGTATACAACATTAAGTGTTTTATACATTTGTGCACCAAACGCTATATTAGTTGATGTCATGCTGGGATCCGATGCTTTATATTCAGTTCTAAGGTTGTTAAACTAAAGAGAAAACACATCCAATTGATAAAAATATCTGTCTTCATACATACATATTTACTCATATATTATGATACATAGATGTATATTTACGTAACTGATTCAATAGCACTGAAACAAACCCGTACATACATACGACCATTAGCAGCAAGGCTGACAAATATATTCACAGACGTGCATGGGTGCGTGTTTTCCTTACAACAGATATATATTCATAGATTCATAAATTAGTTAAGGCACTTTCCAAATTATTCTATATTTCCTGCACTGTATCCTTCTCAAGTAACTCTTGCTTTAGTTAATTTTTAGATTATTTTCGTTTTATTTTTTGCATTTTTATCTCCCTTTCTTTGAATATTCATGCCTCATTTTCGGTTAAGAATCTTGTTTCTTTCCTAAAAAGTAATCGATATAGCAATGAATCTAATTCATGATTTTTTCCTCTTTGGCTAATACCCAATGTACCTCTCTCCCTTGACTTAATGTACATTACTTTCTTTGAAATATATATAGTTTCCTTAGAACGTGGCACCTTTTTCTTTTCCATACTCAGATAACAAAGCAGAATACTATGCACATATGTATACCTATAGTATAATGAAGGGAGAGAACTTACAATATTTTCCGAAGGTGGCGAGATAAACGTTTGTTAACGACCGTTTGGCAGAAGTGTAATGGATAACAAATATATACACAGGAAGTTAGCATGGTACGAGACAGGTAATCTCGTTTACTTCCTGTTAAAGAGGGGAGTGGAGAAGACAGCAGGGGCTTCACGCGGTTAGTACCAAAACGAGAGACGGAGCTGCAACGGGTCACCTACCGTTAAACAATTGAGGACGACATAATCTCAATCTTCGAACATTAATTTCCCTGTTTGAACAATTTCTGTTGTTGCGATCAGAAGTTTACTCCTTTCTTTTACATTAGAATTTGTCTGATCGTCACAATATATATATATATATATATATATATATATATAGATATATATATATATATATAGATATAGATAGATAGATAGATAGATACATACACACATACATACATACATATATACGATGGGCTTCTTTCGGTTTCCGTCTGCCAAATCCACTCACAAGGCTTTGATCGGCCCGAGGCTATAGTAGAAGACACTTGCCTAAGGTGCCACGCAGTGGGACTGAACCCGGAACTATGTGGATCGTAAGCAAGCTACTTACCACACAGTCACGTATGAGTGTATATATATATTTGTATATATATGTGTGTATATATTTTTACATATATATATAGAAATATATATAAGTACATATGTATATATTAGTACATGTGTATGTACTTGTGTGTGTGTGTATAGAATTCTGTTAGATATACACATAGAGACACATACATTCATCATAATGGGAGCTGCAATATGACAAACATCAGAGGAATGAAATCTACAAAATGGAAATAACAAAAGTTTATGTTGTGTATTGTTTAATGCTCTAACGATTCTGCCACGGAAAGACATTCGCTTTTTTTTTTAAATATATTATAAAAAGCGACTGTCACCTATCTCTGAATATACTACTTTTCACATACAATATAATATGAATCTATATATTATTTATTTTTTAAAATTCAAAATAAACCCATATATCACAGTGTCAAATTAAGATTAACAATATTGAAAGATGAAAAAACAATCCGACAAGTCGTAAATCTGTCCCTGCCTTTATTTCGTTCATTGTGCGTGTGTTTGTGTGTGTGTGTGTGTGTGTGTGTGTGTGTGTGTGTGTGTGTGTGTAGATGAGCTTATGTGTGTGCGTGTGAGTGTGTGTGTGTGTCTGTGTGTACGCACATAGACGAATAAAGTGATATGCATAGATATACTTCTAAATACATATACATATCTATCTGTCTATCGGGCTATCTATCTATTTGTCTAACTATCTATCTATCTATTTGTCTATGTTCCTATCTATCTATGTGTCTATCTATATCGCTATCTATCTATCTATCTATCTATCTGTCTATCTATGCATACATATATATATATATATATATACATACACACACACATACACATATTTATCTCTGTATCTGCATTATATTGTCATACAGTTATATATACGCGCAGACAAACATATGTTTATGTGTACGTACATGCTTGTATATATGTGTGTGCGTGTGTGTGTGTGTGCGTTTGTGTATGCGTATGTAGTTATGTGTGTTTTCACATAGGTGTGAGCATGAATTAGTGCATTCGTTTGAATGACTAATACCTCCCACGTGGCGTAGAACCGAGTGAAACGAATGTTAAGCAAGAGAAAAAAATACATGAGCAAATGTTTTCACGTTGTTTATTCCACAATAAATTTAGAAGAAAAATAAGGCTAATCAGTAATATATATATCAACAAACTTAAAAAGAACAAAGGAATCCAGAGAAAGAAACTGCAACCCACCCACCGACACAAACATAAACCATAATCAACGCCTTTCACTTACAAAAAAACCGTGACACACAAATAATAAAATTTCAAAACAAGTTTTTTCGGGTGTTCTGTAGCTTCAATTATATTTACGTACCAATTTGCAAAGAGTTCTCAAAGAGCATTTAAATTATTCTCCATATGTTATTGAATATTCCAAGCCCACATAGTCTTCAGTTTCTGATGTTTTTGTAGATTCTGTATATTCGTTTCTCCTTCCCACCTTTTTTTTTTTTTTTTTGCTATATCGTCCGTAAACTTTATCTTCATTAAAAGTTTAAGAATTGACAAGGTAAACTATACAGCTTCCTTCTGAAACAGTGCCGAGTTTAACATTCCTCCACAAATGTTATTCTCTGTGCATGACCGATACACTTAAACATTGTGTTGGCGAACTGAAGACCTCAATAAAATCTAAGCACCACAGACCTGATACAATGA
The DNA here is from genome assembly GCF_046866305.1 of Octopus bimaculoides. NCBI lineage: Eukaryota > Metazoa > Mollusca > Cephalopoda > Octopoda > Octopodidae > Octopus > Octopus bimaculoides. Next base: position 11,509,836 of record NC_142948.1, on the reverse strand, counting down.
TATGAAATAGAGAAGAGAAACTGTTTACAGGCGTGGAAATTAGCTGCCCAGCAGATGTTAACATAAAGCCGAAGACCACTGAAAAAGAAAATACCTGCGCCGAAGTATTGAGAAATATGCAGTTACACTATCCAGACTACATGTCCAGGTTTATACCTGTACTTATTGCGGCCCTGGGATATATAACACACTGCCTAAATATCAATCTTGAGAAATTAGGCTCCTCAAAACCAGAAAGGAAAAAGCGAATTCGACCATCACGAATCATTCCATTATTCGGCCTGTAAAAATCTGTAAAACTTTCCAGAAGTTTATAATTTAAATATATATGAGCATGTCTAGATATACAACTATATGCATATGGATAAAGCAAAACACACAAAACATACAAATATTCTCATATCCATCCATACATACATACAAAAATACCGTGAAGAGGCATTGGATCTAGGTTAGAAACCAACTCTTTCTCTATTGGCAAAAAAATCTTGAAATAATACCGAAAACACACACACGCACGCACATATATATATATCGTTTTTGTATTAGGTTTGCAAGATTCTTTATGTGAATTCACGTGTTGAAGCATATTTTACTGTGTCTTTTAGTACCTTATTGCATAACACTCAACGGTTCAATTTTCATTCATTTAAATATTTATATTTTCTAAAATTTTCGTTGCGTCTTCCAACCTCTTCAACAGTCGTTTGTCAACGAGTGTGTTAAGTAATAAGGAACTAAAAGAGAATAACTCTCCCCAGAAAATGTTATATATATATATATATATATATATATATATATATATATATTATACAATAATATGTGTATATATATAAGCATATATATATATATGTAGGTTTTTTTATGTTCTTGTATTTCTTGCGTGTGTGTGTGTGTGCCTGTTTGTCTTTTTGTGTGTCATGTATGGTAACTTAATCTTATAGTGAGCAACCTGAACTATTATATATATGATACTGAAAAATAATATCTCACAGCTAACATTATTCAATAAGTGAATTGCTTTATAAATGCATATAGATAGCACACATATGATTCTTTCATTAATGTTACTAACGTAACCCTGCAACGTTCAAAAGATAAATTGTTATTTATTTTAAATGATATTTTGAATTGTTTATAGTTCCCGTTGCATATGCTCTTTATATGTTTTGACTACATTGATTTAGGAAGCCCTAAAACGTACTCATCTCTATCACGCTGATGTTTAAATATACGTTTCTGAATGCTGTATTATGAATATACAATCCACTTTTCCGAATCCTATTGTGGTTTGACGGGGTCGGCTGTATTATATTGAGCAGTATTGCTCATTTTCCAGCGAAGTGAATTTGAACGACGCGGCATGAAGTGTTTTACTGACGAATAAAACGTGTCACTCAGTCCAAGAATTGAAACCGTAATATTACGATTAGGAGCGCAAGACATTACGAACTGAGACGCGAACAGTTCCACACATTCACCAAGGCATTCAGTTTCATAGATTTATTTGAGTATACACGATATGCGTGTGTACTCGTCTATATGCAGCTTTCCGACTGTCTTCTGTATGTCTGCGTGAATCCATGTGTGTGCCTACATGCATTTCACTGCGTGTTTGTGGTAATACGAGATCTACTAAGATTCTTCTTTCTCCAAATTAGAAGAATGAATGGAAGTGTTTTAAGATTTCTCTTAGAAACAAAAGAAATAAGATTCTACACATATAACATAGTACATTTATTTCTCTCTCTCTATATATATATATATGCTGAAATTTACAAAATAACTACAAAACTATAAACAAAAATATCACTTTTATGTTCTCTTCCTCGTGAACGCTTGACATGCCTCTTGGCGGATCAATATATGCATTTTTTCCTACATAAATTACGTTGCACGCCGCAACTTGCTCGATCGAGAACAGATTGAGAACTCTTAATGCACCATCTTCTTTACCTAAGCTACAAGGTCTCATGCAAAGACATTTACTTAAAATATAAAGCATATTCGATTCCACAAGAAAGCAGACATTTTAGCACAAAGTTACATATAGAAAATCAATTTTCTATCTGCTTTACTTTACTTGGACTTTGTTATTTATAATTTTTCAAGGCTATAATAAAATGAAATACTTTACACACATAATAAACATATATGTTTTGGCTGCTTATTCCTTGAACAATATTTATTGATTTTTATAGGAGGGGGTATTTTAAACTCCTTGTATAATAAATATCGATTTTCTAGTTATCTTTAAAATGTCAATAATGCACAATACTCTCTCTTTTCCTTTCTCGTCATGAATCGCTTATAGAACCGGAGGTTCAAATATATGTTAAGTTCAAGATAACATGACTGAGAACGAGAATATATGTATTAACTTTAACCCAATCGTTTTTTTTTTAAAGTACAACAATGAATTAATTCCCTTGAAAGCGGAAGACTAAATATTTAACATGTATAATGATTGAGAAAATAGGATAGCTTAAAATCAATTATTTATTTTGCTTTGTTGAGAGAAAATAGAAAATTCCGTCACCCACTTGAAATAGTGATACACCAGGTTGGTAAAATTTGTGATGCGTACTATGTGTGTTGTACAGAAAGAGATTTTAGAATGTTTATATTTAACAGAAAAAAAGGATTGTTTAATGCTTAACAGAAAAAAAAAGTAATGTTTAAGATAGGCTCATGCGTGGATTTATAGTAAGAAGTTTGCGATAATTAAATAATGAGGGATATCTTGAAAATCAAATAGGACTATGTATATGTAAAACGTAAACGATCGTATACATATTAAATAAATGAAGGACCACAGATGAGAGATGGTCTCATCTCTGGATTGTGTGTCCTAATATGTAAAGTATGCTTATTATCCATATGTTATCCTGACTTTTATTAACATCACAATGTTATTTAAGCTTCCAAATACAAATTCTGAATATGCGACTATATGAGTAAACGTATGATAAACGTATATATATATATATATATATATATATATATATATATATATATCGGCTTTCTCTGCACTCGAAATACGACCAGGCGATTACACGACATTATTTCACTTTAGCTTGTTAGATTTGTTTTGCGTATATTTTCTTTAAAATTTGAAAAGGTATTCATTAATTATCTACTTCGGTCATGTAAAAACAAATAATAAATGAGTATATGCATATATACGTACAGGTGTGTGCATACCTACGTCTACCTGTATATATAGGTGCATATCTAGGTACAGGACATTGCAAACAAAACGTAGACAACAAATAATAATAACCAGAGTACAGAAAACACACAAGCCACATAGAGAACATTCATATACACATACTTTTTCACGTCTGGCCGTAATGACCTTTTCCGTTTCTTTTCCTGTCTTGTTTTCTTTTTCGTTTGATTTCCTGTCTTGTTTTTTGTTCGCCACTACATTCCTCCATGGCACAGGTTTAATAATTGTATACAAATTTAATTTGCGGTCCATGGGAAGAGCCGTTTTAACGATGCGTCCTGCCCAACGCTTCGAAACGCCGGTGTTAAAACGGGGGTAGCTGATAAAGGAAAATGTTCTCTATGTGGCTTGTGTGTTTTCTGTACTCTGGTTATTATTATTTCTTGTCTACGTTTTGTTTGCAATGTCCTGTACCGAGATATGCACCCATATATACAGGTAGACGTAGGTATGCATACACCTGTACGTATATATGCATATACTCATTTATTATTTGTTTTTACATATGTATGTATGTGTGTGTG
>NC_142948.1:11493580-11501080 GCF_046866305.1 Octopus bimaculoides | reverse complement strand
TTAGACATTTAAACAATGCTGCGAAAATTTCGTATTTGTCATCTTTGTTTCATACTTCTAAAAAGAAAAATCAACTTACAGACGCCGGCAGACTAAGTGGTTAATCTGTTCGCTTTGCAGTCATGTTGTGTTGGGCTTAGTCCGCGAGACTTTGGGCAAGTGTCTTCTACTATAATTTCTTGCAAACCAATGCCTTGCGATTGAATTTGTAGAACAGAAACTGAATGGAAGCTAGTGTGTGTGTCTTTAGAAGGTTGTTTGTTATGGCTGGTCAGAGAATCACACTGAGTTTCAAAACCTATGGCTAGAGACTGGCCATAGGTTTTGAAATCTTAATTTACTTAGCCGTATAGGTGATTCTTCCGGCATAAATAGCCAGGGAAACATACACTCTCTACCGCTGAAGGGCGAAAAACGTCATGGTTAGTTGTAGAGACGTTATGCACTTGCATGCAAGGAGTCTTACAAGTCGCCTAAACAGCTATGTTCTTTGTAGGTGCGAAACCAATAGTCACTCTAGCACCAGCCATAAGAAGCAACCTTCTAGATATTACAGTACTAATCTTTTAGAGTAGGCTTCTCTCTGCATTTATGAACTACTGACCGATATATGCGTATATGTGTGTGTGATATAAAACTACTTGGAAACTGATTGCATATGAAAATATTCAGGACTTTGCGGGATATCTTAAATAAAATTCAGATATTTATAATGTTAGGGAAACACAGAAGAATAATACTTTTGCACGTGGAAAGAAATAATGATATACTTGATTCAAGATTTTAATAAGTTGATGCAAAAATGTAGAGATACGAACAAAAAATTGATTTGAGGTAAAATAAATTGTTATTAAGCTTTGGTTTATAATAATGCATTTATAAAAAGAAATAAAAATATACTTGTTTCCGTGCATATGTCTACTTAGTGTTTGATGTGTTCGTGATATTTCTTTAAAGATAGGAAGCAATAACGTTTGATGTGCCTGAAATAGTTAAATAGAGCGATATACGATGACTTGTATGACTTTCAGCGAATGGTGCAAAGTTGAAGCAAATCTGGATATTGATCCGTGGTGCCTATTTTCCGGCGATACTTTGGAGAGAAAATGCCCTCAAGGTTTAAAGGTCAAAGATAGTGAAAATGTTCTAATTGTTTAATAAGTAACTTGTTAGAATGTCTACAATTACTTTATCGATCAAATAATATATGAGGTCAAAGTAAAGGGTTATTGAATTATGGTAAAGATTATTGAGAGACTATGGCAAATGTCACAATAATGGTAAGTTAAATATTCTTGATATTAAAGGAGGAAAATTCGTTTATCTCAAAGCAATATAGTTTTTAAGTTCACGCCACAATCATATTTTATAAAACCTATCTGATATTTCTATCAATGAGGTTTCCGTTTTTATATATCACTTTGCAGAACATTTAACCTCGAGGCTTTTACGCTCCCACTTGATCTGCGTATGTTTGCAGTAATATTTCCTGAAATCGCGACATGCCGTTATATAAAATGACAGATTAGGTAATGAAGTTATTATAATAAGAAAGGATGGTCGTTTACGGCTGCAACACTTTATAAGCCTGGTGTGGGATGAGCGATCAATACAGCGCAGTTAATGCCATGCTATTTGTTTAATATTTTAGCATAAGTCCAGCAATTTTAGGCGTATAAGGTCGTCCCCAGCATAGGAGAGGTACTTTATTTTACTGACAACGAAAGGATGAAAAAAAAAAAAAATTACTTCGGTATGATTTGAACTGAGAACGGGCAGTAATATCAAAATTAAGAACCAATACAGAAATTGAAAACGTACGTCGACGTTTCTGCATATAATAGACATGAGCTTTTGTAAAGTAATTTCCAACATTATAGAGTAAAAATCTATCGTTCGATATATTGAAATATTTCAAATCTAGTGTCCAAAAAACCGATCGAAGAGCGATTTTGTATTTATCCAATACTAATATATCTAATCAAACGAACATTTTCCTATTTTATTCATTTTAATTTTCTCATGTCTAACATTGATTCATATCAGAAATAGTTTTTTTTATATACAATTATATGAATTATATGATATTGTTTCTGCTTGTAGTTCTTCGTAGAATAACATGTGTGTGCGTGCGTATCAGCGTGTGTATCGTGCTGTTATAAAGCGTCAGTTGTATTTTTTCTATGTTGAATCTAATAAACCATTCACGATTATCATAGTGTTCAAATGGTGATTCGTTAAAATTTATATTATCACAATTTCCACTGTCATTTCATTGTTTTTACATAGCCAAACATTCCTTTATGTATTCGTTTCATGTTTCAATCGATAATCGAACAAAAATAAACATGTTTTAAAAAATAAATACAACATCTACATTTATTGTTACATGAATGATATTTCACAGATAATATATAAATGGCTATTTGGCTTTTTGTACAATATTTTCAGACTGCCAAATTAGTTTTATAGAAAGGTACAGCATATTATAGATGCTTCATGGTAAGTTGTTTTCAAATTCACTCTTGACAGATCAAGTACCATTTTAGTTGACCTTACTTGTATCCATTCAGAATATGCAGACGACCATAAAATTTATAACTTTAAAACGTATATCGTCTTCTATCGTCACTATTTCCCCATCTGTTGTATACTACCCATACATTCGATTGATTTTTGTGTTTCTAAAATCATTGGTTTAACACTGACTTCACAAAAAACCAAAATGCGAGCGTAAGTATGGAAGAAAAATACTAGAGAATTGATTTTACTTTTTCTCTCTTAGTTACACACATTGTTGAAAGTCTTTTGTCTCGTTTCAGCTTCAAACTAATACCATCTCCATATTCTTAGGAGACTTGCAGGTAATATAAGCAATGCCGTCCCTTTTTTCTAGAGAGTAAATAAGCCTAATATAGGCACAAGGGCTGAAAGCTTGGAGGTGCCTTCGGCAATTACTTCGATCACAGCACTTTTGACTGGTATTTGTTTTATTAACCCCAAAAGGATGAAAAAGTGAATTCGGTCTTGTTGAAATTAGAACTAAGAAGGTAACGAATCGGAACAAATGCCGCTAAGCATTTCCTCCAGCGTTCCTTCATAATTTTACTAGCATGCCCCTTTATAACAGAGCAAATACAAAAATTCAGTTTAGATTAGAATACTGGATGTCGAACTTGAAAATATGAAAAATAAACACGAAATCTGAGAAAGTTCTAGTATTAAGACTATTGCAGAATAGCTGGCAAATTTAAACAGAAACGATTTGGTTTATCTCATGAAACTTATGTGTAAATTTTATGTGAAAAATATTTTTTTGTTTTTAATAATCTTTTCCAGAGATCAAACCGATATATAGTGTTCTTTTGATATCAGTCACTCACATACTCATATATATATATGTATGTATAATAATAAAAGTCAACTAACTATGATTTATTTTCAGCAGCAACAAAGAGAATTCTTGTTAGAAATATTTTAAAATCGATTGACTATATCTTACAGTAGTATAGGCACATTATGATCAATCAACATATGCATGAAAAGCAATGTCAACACCTATAGGATATAAAGTCTAGAGAGGCATACTTCTATATAGCCAGGCATTTAGTGCGATTTTCAAACATGAAAGCCAACTACATGTTCGGTGTGCACTGGCTGGCTAACTGACATACATTTCGCATGTGTGTGCGGGAATATGTACATATGTTTGGCCATTGTGAAGTTTTGTGATTGAAATCTAGCTATATTAAGTCATATATGATTATAAATCATATACAATTAATTCCCACTACTGCATCGGCAGGAACAAAAAACACACAACTACATAATTATATGTTTATTCTACACCCCAGTGATATTTGGTGTTTATATGTTTGTGTATAATAATGAATTTTGTTATAAGTTACCAACTGGTTATTCAGTAGTTCATTGCATAAATATATATTAGCACATTTCTATGCATTTATTAGTGCTTATTTTTCTAAAGCCCTATGAGAAGATTTCATCGATGACTTTTCCGCACGATTCTCGATTCACTGCTGTCTTTTCGTCCTCCAGGAAGAGGAGGGCCATATTATCTGTCGTGTATACTTATAACATTCTACCATGTGAGACACTACGAGGATCTTGCCCTCTGTTGGCGTACCTATCAGAGAAGCAACGGCAACAACAAATAATATTACAGCAACAAATACTGCAATTACTGAAGCCGTCAGGAAAGTCAAAAAAATTCCTCGACAGACTATGTCGCGAACAACATAACAGTTCAAAAGAAAGGACTTACCTCCGAAACGTACTACAGAAGAAATGAGCAAATATGCGAGACATAATGTAAAGTTTGTGACGACGAGATGAAAACGTGATTAATGTTGAGAAAACTGGCAGCAAAAGAATATGAATGATAGAGTAATTATGTATTCCTAAGAAAACCTTCGAACATAAACTTTAATCACGCAATGCATATATTGTGTAAAGTTTTCAGTGTAAAAAAGCTCATTGTTCAACACACGTTGGAAGTGTCTGAACATAGAGAAAAACAACGACAAGGACTACATCACATATGCCGGTAGAATTAACAGGGAATGTAAGAAGTTCAAGCTGGACGAATTAACGCCAGATATGTTCAAGTGTCAGGTTTTTACACACGCATCACTGCCGGAAAGGACGCAAAATTTGGAACTATAACGTTTGCAAAGCTGGACCGAAACTAGGATGTAGTTCGAATAAAAAGTGTTGAAAAGTAAAAAAAATCTGACATACGACCAAGTCGACTTACGACTTATCAGTCGGAACGGAACTCAGTTGTAAGTCGAGGAGAGGGTGTTTATAGGGTATTCTCCGCTGTAATGTTTTTGATCATAGATCACCACCAACATAGCTACATTAACGATAAACCAATAACAGCAACATATACAATCATTACACGTACGAATATGAAGGCAGCTTTAATTCTTCTATCACTGTGGATTCGTAACTTTCGCGATTTATGACTAATTCGTGTGTACACAATCCACTGAGTTTCTCATGGACTGCATTGTCTACAGAGATATATATACTCTCTTGGGACATTAATTTCTTTTCTGTTGAAGATAATGGACTACTCACATATTCTATCCATTAGATTTATAGTTCAACACCTCCTTGTATTTCTATGTAATTTCTTTTTTATTATGCGAAAACTTTTTGTCGAAAGGGAAGGAAATGGATACATATATACGTACAGGCATGCATAAACGCATATATGTGTGTGGATGTGTGTATATCGATCAAAAAGCTTTTTGTCTTCATCGGCTTTTTCATGTGAACATATTTCACCTGTGCTTTTATCTCCGAAAATTTTGGCGCAGATTTTCATTTCTACTTTTATCTAAGGATATATATCTCAGTTACAAAGATTATGCTTTCCTTTGAAACTTATTCTAAGATGTGTTGCATTCACTCATTTACCTTCGAGCCTTATAGGTGTTTACATATTTTCCATTGTGAATATATATATATATATATATATATATATATATATATACACATATTTATACATGTATAACTACATATATATGTGTGTTTATAAAAGTCTCTCTCTCTATATATATTTATATATATATATATATATTTATATATATATATATATATATATATATATATATATACATATATAGATATACATACACACACACACACACATATACATATATATATCTATTTATATATATATATTAATATGTATATACACATTCAAACAAAGTGGTCTGTACGAATAACATGTAGACGTCAAAACAATATCCAGTAATTTTATATGTATGTATGTATATATATATATATATATATATATATATATATATATACGTGTGTGTGTGTGTGTGTGTGTGTGTGTGTGTGTGTGTGTGTGTGCAAGATGAATGAGATATACGGCGTACACTAAATGGTATTGTCTTGCACAGGTATCTATTAAACGTATATGCGTATATCTGCTTATATAAATACATTTGCGTGTATGAATATAGATATACACACTTAAATTATTCACCTATACACATGCTCGCGAATATATATGTATAAATATATATAGAAACACACTCTTACGTACTCACAGACAGGCATACACACATCTACATGTATATATGATGGTACATAATTGCATACACACAAAACACACATACGCATTTATTTTGCATCTTCAACCTTAGAGAACATGCGCATCGATGAGATCTATGACATATTGAAATATAGCCAACGTATTCACCACTAGCCATCCGCTGGTTGATTTTCAACCGACCTATATCCTCTGTATTAAAAACGCATTGCTGTTTGATAATCTTGTGGATATATGTTTACAGTTTCGAGTACGCTACTATGAGTATCTGTGAACGAATTGCTTTGACAAACCTTATTCAGTGAAGTTAATCCACAATGCGCATTGCACATGTGTTACACTAAATCTATTTATACATGTATGTTCAAAGCTCATAACTTCTGACTTTTATATTGTGTATGTACTACTAATAAAATAATTTTAACAATCCGATCTTCCAGATTTGAAATGCATGATGACACTATGTTCTGTGTCCCTGTATTGAATTATTGAGCGGCTTTCTATGATACTATATATATATAAGGCTTACTGACAAAATTCCTATTTCTTTAATCAAATGAGTCTGCATGAATATTTTTCAAAGAATATTTTTAAAGTTTTATTTTTCAATAATTTTTCGTGAACATCCACACCCGCATAAGCAGACAGATGTAGACATACACCGCTATCACTTTAAATTCCTGCATATTTACACATCTTTGAAAACGTTTATATGTTTGTACGTACGTATGTATGATCGTATATACCAAGCACATACATTCATACATGCATTTATACAAAATAAACAAGTTGCTACAAGGATTAAGAGAAAAGGAGTGTTGATGAAAGCTGCTAATTTAAATTTCGATACTTTAGATATAAATGTATTCACCTGCTGAGACATTCTGGCAGACATCTGTAATATATTTCCAATTAAGACTAATTCAGAGTAAAGACAGAACGACTGTATCGTTTCGTATAGGGATTTGTCTGGGAACGTCTACATTGACATGATTAAACATTATCAGAAATAAAAATGATATATAACAGAAAACGAAATGGAAAAGCACGAGAAATTAAAAATATAGATAATGATAGCAGCAGCAACATCCATATTACTGACAAAAACAAGTACAGGAATAACTAAAATGATGATGATGATAATAATAATAATTATTATTATTATTATCACTACTACTACTACTACTATCATTAATATCATTTATTATTATTACCATTGATATTCTTATTATTGTTGTTGATATTGTTTTCATCATCATTATTATTAATATCATTGACAATAAAAATAATAATGATAATGGTGATGACGGTGACGACGTTGGTGATGACGATGACGATGACGATGAGGATGTTGATGCTGATGATGTTGATGAACATGATGATGATAATTATAATAATAAATAAAAATA
>NC_142948.1:11481080-11491080 GCF_046866305.1 Octopus bimaculoides | reverse complement strand
TACAAAGAATAAGTCCTGGCGTCGTTATTTTTTAGACTATACGCAGTTCTCCAGCATGGCCGCAGTCAATTTGACTGAAACAAATAAAAGAATAAAAGAATAACAGAATCCGCAGAATATTAACTGAGAACGTAAAGCGACAGCGGAAATGCTGCTAAATATTTTTTCTGGTGCAGTAACCATTGTATTATCTCTCCGAGTTGAAGTGTTTACAACCTTTGAAGAAGGTCAACAATTTCAGGGCGAGAGTTTTACTCAAACAACTTACAACATCCAGCGAAGTGCTTTGTTTTGCATCGTTTCTACATCAAAAGCAAACTTGATTGACTCTGCTTCTTATTCTAACAGTCTTGTTGGGTGTTGATTAAATAACGTATCTGAAGTATAAGGACATCAGATATCACTATATTCTTCTCCTTAACATGTGATGCTCTGTATCGATGTTAGAAATAAACGTAGATGTACAATGCGAAGAATATTGTTGATAAAATAAATGTATTTGGGAGCCATATACTATTATAAAAAAATAATGTCATAACCGGTAACTATATAATTACCTGTAACTATATCATTATCACAATAACTGTCAACGGAGTCATCGTCTTCATCATCGTCCGCATCATCATGTTTTCTCGGATTTGCATGACTGTAGCTCTACACATGTTTGTATATTCGATGACTTGGTGAGTCCCTTCCTAAACATCCAGGGTCATCTGTTGAACTTTTTACAAGGTGAACCGATGCGACTTCAACCTTGTCGATGTGTATAAAACAGAGTTTTCCAAAATATCTCTTTACTTCTCGGACAGTGACCAGCAAAGCAAATTTGACTTTTTTCTAATCGGAAGCTTACTGCAATATTTTTCTGTCGTCTGTATTTGTGCATGGGGCGTCATATTTCAGGACATATTGAAACTGCCACGCATCATACGAATGAATATAGGTGCAACCTTGTACATTTATCATATTCTTCGTTAATGAACTTGTGGAAGAAACGCAAAATGTAACAGAGGCAAACATTTAGCTACTATTAACCCCCACAATGATAAGAGCAAACTGAATTTTGACAGGATATGAGCTCTGAATATAACGCAACACTAATGAATGTTTCAACCATACAGCACCTTTGATATGATTTGCATCTGTTCCTCTGCGTTATGTGACATCCTATCTTCTTTCTTTTGTGAAATAAATAATACTTGTTTCCTGTTACCTTTAATATTGGTTGACTGTCATTTCTCTCGCAAAGATTTGATATATCAGTGGAGACCAAACTTTTAATTATTATTATTGTTATTATTATTTTTGTTATCTTATATTGTTACTGTTGCCATCATAATTATTGACATGAACGACGTGCAATCGCAAACGGAAGAGAGGAGTTTGTATATAAATAATAGCGAAAGACCGAGATACATTTTCAAATGCTGATTTCTGTGTTTGCCTCTTGCATATTTAATACTGAGCGACGCCTATGCTTGACCGGTAATTAGGCATTCTGAGCATACCATGAATAATGAATAATGAATAATGAATAATGAATAATGTCAAAGTCAGATTTGAACTCATAACTGAAAGATATACTATTAGGGCATTCACGAGGTTTCATCCGACACACTGTTAACTTAACTCCCCATTCTTTCCCTTGGTATTTTACTTTATGAAGGAATTATAAAACAACAATTATAAAATATGGAACGCATACAGATGAAGGCACATTTCGTTTCCTATCATTTATACGTGTTTACAACTTTACCTGAGCTTTTCACGTACATTTAGATCACTTGGACTGACGCAGAGCTGAAAAATGGTAATAGTAAATGGAACGAAGAGGAAACAAATTTCTACTTTTTAATCGATTTCGACGTAAGTAACAATTCATTTTTAACACAAATTGATGATATCTGTCACGATAAGATAAACACTAATCTTCCTAGGATACACAGAAATTTATTTTGTCCGGCTGCGTAATTATTTTTATAAATGTAAAATGTATATAACCACAGCTGAGTTAACGTTTAAAACAGCGAGTTAATTTTGGAATCTCTATAATTATGAAGAAATGCTAAAAAATCACTGTTATACGTCCCTCAAACACGATCGTAAGGTTGGAGAAACGATGCACATAAATCTGAGACGATGTTGTTCATATTATGAAATGCAATTCTCGCGTCTTGATGAGAGTTATACTTGAGATAAGAGCGACGTAAACATTTAGTTGTATGTGCATAGTGAGCTCAGCAAAGAGACCAGCTCAGGCACATTTTTGCAAAAACCACAAGCCCTTTTTGCTTCCGTCGCAATATATGTATATCACACACGCACAAACGCCTGCACACCCGCACCAAAAATACATATATCTTTGCTTTAGTTATTAGACAGCAGCCAAGTTTGGTCACCAAATTGGAGGGTTTAGTCAAGTAATCGAGCCTAGTACTTACTGCTTCTGAAATCTTGTACATATGATTTCCGTCACTTTTTATCGACAGCTTAAACAAACCAGCTAAACAGTTGAGGAGGGACAAACAGGAAATCAGAGAAACGGAAGACATCTGTACAAAACAGATGTTGCTTATAGAATTTACATGGAACCACTATGCCAAGTACATTCGCAACGAAACTCTGCACTCGAACCATTGTATTTATGAAAAAGCAGAACATTTACCACAATCCAAAGCAAACTTAGCAGTGAATAAGTTTTATAGAATATATAGAGGAAAAAAGAAATTCTGAAAACTAACAACGTGGCGGTTTTCCAATAGCTATGCAACAATACATACGAAGGGATAAATAATAGTAACCAGAAAAGGCCAAGAATTGAACATTTTGAAATAAGCTGCAACAGAATGAATGAGCTGCTCTTTTGAGTAACTGTGGTAGGATCCAGGACAGAGTTCTAGCATTAGACAATCAATCAAACTCCACTCCTAAATATTGAAAGAGAACATTTTATACAGTATGGAACAATACATAAATATCTAACTTACAAAGTACAATAGAGAAGGAATACTACTTTGAAAAAGCGATCAAATAAACAGAAAAATATCATGTTAACCAACAGAATACACATTGGAAGCGAAAAAACTTTCTAAAAAGACCATTTCAGTGTTACATGCAGGAGAACAAAGTTTTCGAATACAAAACTAAAATATACGAGGATATTGAGCACATAATAGTACAGAGTAAATTGACATCAATCTAATTTTCAGCACTATACAACTCTAGAATATATATAATATTGGTGATCGTGAGAAACAATAAAGAAAATGAAAGCGTGGTTCATCATAGCCGGGACATAATTTCACAAGACATTAAAGACGCAAGAATTGCATAAGACAAAGAAATTAAAAAATACTATAATGACAAAGAGAGATGGCATCAAATATTGACTAATTATCCAGCGTAACGAGCCGTTTAACCACATCATTTTCAGATGCATAGTCTTTGCCAACCGCTTGTAAATCCACTAAGACGATAGAGTTGAAAGCTGTTAGATGTGATAAGAATATAACGGATAAGAGAAAGCGGACAAGAGGTTGTATAAACAAATACATGAAATGAGATATATCAATTGCCTGGTTATATTTATACAGTCCATCCGGGGGATGATTTATAGGTAAACTATTTAGGGCTAGTTATAAAGAAATGCCTAGACAATGACTGTTTTAATATAAACAACTCGTCCTTTTCTGAACAATGAATAATTGGAGAATCATTTAAAATGATCTATCAAAATTCAAAAAGTGCAAAATGTAGGGCCTCAAAGTAAAACCAGTAATAAAAATAACTGAAACAATATGATAAAAAGAAATGTCCAAAATATAACAAATATAGCCCTGTTAGGCAGAACTTGTGCAAGCCGCATTTAATTCAGCCACGTAGATCAACTATTAAAGCATCTGTACTCACCACATAGAATACCTACCGAATGAAACAATACCTCACAAAGGAAATACGTTATCGTAGCACTGCTGTATTGAAACAGAATACCTCAAACAGCAAATACACCGTATAAACAAGACTAAATACAAACACATGCTGTTCACGATAAACAACTAACAGTACAAAACGTAATCATAATAGACACCCTACATTCTAGACAGAAAAAGAATCACACAAACGCATCCTACATGGTTGCCGAATAATGGTATGATATTACTACAGAATAGTTGCTGTACGCAAACATTCAACCCCGGTGATTCTAAACACACATCATATAGGAACCACAGAACACCAGCCAGTATAACGGTGTACGCTTCCACAACGTTCGAAACAGAGATATAACGACAGAGACAACAGGAAAGTACAACAATCCCACAGATATGCAACAGTGATACAGAATAGAATCACACGTCTATGTTCCTAACAGACAGTGCTACTTACACACCAGGAATATGAAGGTGCATCTTATGTTGCATTAGAAACTCGCATAAAACTGTTGAAAACACGGTGATAATAATAAAAATAAAGCTTCGTGGCAGCAGACGCTATAATAATATTTTGGGTGAAGTTATCTGACAGTTAATGATAAATCGATAAAATACAAAACATTGGGTTAGAGAGTGGCTAAATATATTCGCTCTCGCCTGATCTAAGAAGAATATTGATGGCCACATAGAACATCGACATCAATCACCTAGTGTAAAAGTAATATTTAAATATTATTATAGTTTGGCATATGTCTAGTTATCATAGCTCTATGCAGCAATTTTAGAAAGCTTCTAGCAGCCTCGGAAATTTAGGAGTGACTCACTATCCATACGTTTTATTTTCGTTGGCGGTGGCGAGGGTAACATTGTATAACGAAGCAGTCATACCATACAGTGTTCGTTTACTATAATTCAATACTTTTGAAACTCATCTTAAATCTGGCAGTAAAGGATTGATTGTATTAACCGACAAGGTAAAAAAATGACTAAAACCTATGAGGAATTCTTAGGATACGTTCAAAGAACACATTTGCTTTCTTTTTAATTAATCCTGCGATTAATGATTTATTGCATTCTCGTATGCTTGAAGATATATGTAGCTTTGAGATACATAGAAATTGTAGAGTGAACGTCTTAATCTTTTGATGTCACGTCAATGTAGACTGTAATACTCAAATGACTGGTCATTTGATTTGTCCACTAAATCCTGCGATGACCACAAGCTAACTCTACAGCCAATGGTTAATCCGCCTTTGAATTGAATATTCAACTAAGCCCAAGGCTATGCTCTTCGAGGAATTACTCCTTATCTCTTAAATTATTGCACAGAAATTGTCAGATAATATCCTAAGTCTGAAATGGTCACGCTTCGGTATTCACTGAGAAATTTTAATGCTGTTACTTCTGATAGGACCCTACGGAGGATGTACCTGATGTCTCCACTCTCAGGACCCTCCTATGAACAGCAGGCTGTTGTAGGCTGTTGAGCAGTATCAACAGTAGGCTGCATGCTGGATGGAATGGAATAAGTTGTACACAAATCCTTCTCGTAGATTAACGCCAACACCCGACACGTGGCTGCATTTAACAGAGTCAACTGAGTTACAAGAATTGAGGACGCCGCGCTGAAGATGACTTTCATCTTTTCTCTCGGCAGATTTCTAGGAGACTCGTACAATACCCTTTCTCATCTCAGGAAGATATAGAAGAACAACATATAGAAGATAAGTTTCGTTTCGTTTCGTACAGTTCTCCTACAAATTGCTGAATTTGCATAATACAAAGTTTTAGGTAGATTTATTAAATTAACAGTGAAATTCTTTCCGACAGTGTGATCAAATATATTAATTCCATAAATGTTAAAGTAACCTCTAGATTAGATTAACTTCGGTAGGACCTATTATATTCAAAGGGTGAAAAATTCTTTTAATTTTTAATTTTTAGGTTAATTATTGAAAACTTTTTTGCACAACATATTTGTATGCTTTTGTTTATTATCATTTTTATTTTCTTATTTGATAATATTTATTATGTATGTGTACATAATCTTGTGCACTTTTTTCACAAAAAAATTTATTCTTTGTAATGGAAATTATTGTTTTTCTTCCTTCTTTATCGTAATTTATCAAGGTGCTGTTTAAATTAAAATTCTCACCTCTACTATTTTCAGCAACACAGTAATCATTCTGCAATTCAACACCATCTCAAGGCCTCTTATGTTCATTTTCTTTATTAGTTCTATTTGTTATTGGTTTAGCCCGAATGTATCTTTCTCTTTTTATTATGTATTCCACATATTTGTTATTGTACACTAATTCTTTATGGTTGCTTCAGATAAACAATGCAATTTGTGTTAAGAAGGAAGAAAATAAAAATGGGAATTAACACCCTAATACTGTTTGTCGTTTTTTCTTTCCTTCATACAATTACACAAGGAAGAAAACTAATTCATTAACCTATTTAATATTTCTTGTGGTTTTCTATTCACAACACTTCAAATTCTGAGTTCGATCAGGCTGAGCTCGAGTTTGGCTGCCTTCCACCCTTCCACATTCAATGAAATGTAGCAACACTATACTATGTGAACCTATACAAGACCAATTTGTAAATCCTGAATTGTTAGGTGTAGCTAACGTTTTAACACAGTCATTTTGTCTCTCTATTTAGCCTCACTGCCCCAGAACCGTTTGCACAGGCAAAAAGTTTGTTTAGTTTCTAGTAGACATCGAACTTGTAATCACGGCTACTCGGCTACTAAACTAGTTTAGCTGTGGAGTAGTACTACACTACTCAAAGACCAAATTTTATTTAGCTTTCTGCCCCACTTTATGCATATGGTGGTTGGTAAATAATTGCCAAAGCGTGAAAATGAAGCAATTTCTAACAAAGAATTTACGTAGTTTTGACAAAGTAGGACAGACAGTAGATTAAATTTTTATCGTTGGTAGCACATAAAGAGGGGTTGATAAAAACAGTTCTTTCTTTGTCTCTCCCTACCTCTCTCTCTTTCTCTTTCTCTTTCACTTCGTTTCTATCCATAGATAGACGTGGTTGCAGTATTCGCTACGTGGTTATAACGAAGACACAACGAGGTTGTAGCATTCGCGCTCTTTTGAATATTCCTTCTTTGGCTCCCTTCATCTTCTAGTCTCTATCTGCTTGAATTTATTTGGATCATGGCTAAAATACAGCAAATTTCCAGTCAGATATCTCAAAACGTCTGCGTCCCAACAGTTCAAGTATGGAATTCATAAATATTTATAAATTCATTAGAGTATTTAGAAATTCCATCCTTGGATTATTATTATTATCTGCTTGAGTTTTGATTGGTATTTGTATAAGTTGATTACAAGTCTCACCCAGAGACCTCAAGAGACCAACAAGCCAGTAGTTGAAGTTGGCGTGATGGCTAGGGTGCCATATATTTGGTTTTGCAAAAAGTATCGTTCTAGAGAATTACGAAAGCAAGAAAATTATAAGCTTGGGATTACATAGACAGAATTTAACGCATGAGCATTAGTTTTGTAATCTCTGCCACTTTTGGATTTCCTGGTATCTGAGTTAGGTAGCAATGAGCCCCATTTGTCATCATTCCTAGGGCATCTATGACAACATGTATAGTTTTAGTCTCGAGGGTCCACATTTTACTAATTTCTATTTCAAGATCTTTATACTTGCTCAATTTTTGTTAGGTATTGACGGATTGGGGTCGTCATATCGATGAGAAGGCATGCTTTTTGTCTGAAGTGCTTCAATATGATGTCTGGCCAATTCGCATCTATCTTTCTATCAGTTCGTTTAATATTATTATTATTACAAATATGTATGTATGTATGTGTGTATGAATGTATTTATATATGCATATATGTATGCAAATATACAGACATAAGTATGTACTTGTGAGCGTCTACACACTATTTGTATGTAGATATATATGTAAGTATACACATTATACAAGCAGGCACTCATTTAGTTGGTACAAAATAAGGATGAAACAGGAACATATATGAAATTAGACAAAGAAAATCATCGAAATGAGAACGAAACTGCAACAATGAAACGGTGTTTACGAAGAAATTGCACCCAATAAAAAAACAAGTAAGTATTTAACGTTTGAGTTTATGCACTATATATATATATATATATATATATATATATATATATATATATATATATATATATATATGTGTGTGTGTGTGTGTGTGTGTGTATGTGTGTATATATGTATGTATATATACACACATATACATATGCATACACAAACATGTATATATATATATATATATATATATATATATATATATATATATATATATATATATTTAAATGAAACAATTGCCAAACGAGGAACAAATACAATGTCAAATTGATCGACCTTAACGATTGATTTCTATTATTCTGTCCCAAATATAACGGGAACTATATCTTTCCATGCCCATAATATTGTAGCAGAAACTATTGAAAAAATAATAAAAATTAAAACAAAAGTTATATGTGCGATTGAGTGATTCTGTTTACGCGTGCTCGCGTGTCTGTGTGTGTGTGTGTGTCTGTGTGTGTGTGTGTGTGTGTGTGTGTGTGTATGCATGCTTGTATCTCGATGTAATTGTGTAAGAATATGTAGATACATCAGTATGTATATATTTGTTTTCTCTCCCACACTCTCGCTGGTGAACATTCGAAGCGTTCGACTTCTGTGTCTGCGCGTGCGAATGCGTACGTGCATGTGTGTGAGTAGGTTTATAGTACAAGAGTGAGAAACGGGCGTACATGAAAGGATGCAATTACTAGAAGATAACTGAAATGAAAACACCGGTAATTGTAGCCATTGTTGAACATCCGACGAACACAAATATTCTCACATATACTCAGAGAATCTCACAGACACGTGTACATAATATGTTACGTACCAGCACTACTCAACCCAGCTGATCTCCAAGAACGGTTTCGACAAAGTACATATTTATTATATGTCGTTTCTGGCGAAATTACATTGCTTTCGTGCACCTAATCGTTAAGGAATCGCAACAAACAACTTTCAATAATTACAATGCAAGGATCAGTCTATTTATTTGCAAAGCCAGTGTGCATTTTGTGACCTAGATTTCGTTTAGGACAGTAAATCATTCTGCTGCGAATAGACTTCCTTACTTTATGTTCCTCTACATACAATACCAGAAAGCACTCAGCGTCTAATTTGAGGTATAAGATAAGAATGAATTATATCATAAACTTTAATGATTGTGGAGGATAACAATGAAAGCGCTGTTTTTATGCTACGTATTTACGGTGTGTAGTACATAGTACGATTGCGTTTCTATTATCGTTACTCATCTTTTATTTTATATATATATATATATATATATATATATATATATATATTTACAGACATGCATACACTCGCATGTGCACACACGCTGAAACACTCACATAGAGAAACACAGGAACACACACGCATAAGTTATGCTTCGCCCACCCCCGTTTTGTAATCATTTGTTTTAATTGCTGTCTTCCTTTATGGAGAAAGAACTCACATTCGCTTAACTTCATGCAAATAAAATATTTTATGATTTTTATGTACGCATGCAATTAATAAATATGTGGTTTTGTGTTTTCTAGCGTTATGTTATGAGCTCCCATCATGCTTAAATCAATTATTTTTTTAATTTTTCCTCAATTCAGGGTCGATGAAATAAGGACCAATTGAGCAGAGGGATCAATAATATCGACAATGCGCTCCTCCATACGGTGGTGTTTTCAGCTACATTAGACATTTAGACATAATTGAATATATATATATATATATACATGTTCTTAACTGTTTACCCAAACACATACATACATAAATATATAATCACGCATAGATTACATGCTTACATAAACATACGGAGATACACACATATGCACAAACTTAATATTAATAACAAATAATAATAATGATAATAATAATAATATTATCATTATCTTTTTTTCTGGCACACAATGGGAGGGAAATTGTCAGAGAGACCGGAAAAGCAAAGTACAGGGTGTGTGTGTGTATATATATATATATATATATATATATATATATA
>NC_142948.1:11468580-11476080 GCF_046866305.1 Octopus bimaculoides | reverse complement strand
ATGGTATATTCCGCCCGGGAACATCCAGCCTCAGATATTCATTTTTCCCATGAAACTCAGCCCCACATGATATTTTGTGGGACGGTGTAATATGATCAGTCGGAGGTTTTGTTGTATCTCATAACTAGACATTGCATATCCCTTCTTACCGAAGACTAATAGTAGTAGTAGTAGTAGTATTAGTGGTGGTGGATGCTAGTCAGCCAGTCTCATTTATTCATATCTCCATTAACGCAGAAAGCCTTCTAGGAACTGAGGTCATCGAAGGGTAAAACAACAAGTACAACATCGGAAGGTAAAAAAAACAACAACAACAAAAAGGGTAAACCAGCAACAAAAGAAAGAAAAAAAGAAGAGTAAAAAATCATTTAAAATTTGTCAGAAAGGAAGCACGATCGACATGCGCATTTACACGAACTGAAAGACAAAGTAGCAAAACTGGAACAAGATCCTCGAAGTACAATATTTTTAGGGTTCGTTATGGTTTAGCGGAATTGAAATTGATCTGATACAATTCAATAAACAGTACGTGCTTTCTCCATCCATAGTGTCTTTATAACAGACATATATGCAACGAAGATATCTGCAAATTTGTTATTGTTTCTTTCTGGTTGTTACACTTGCAGTGGTTATCGCTGCAGTTGTTCTTGTTCCCGCCCCCGTAGCGTGTTTACCACGATCGACTTGATTTGATTGTGGCTGCTCTATATTTTATATACTTTAAGTTTAATGAAATTTCATACAAATGCACTCACGAGTACACATACATATGAATACACACATATACACAAATATATATATTCATACATGTGCATGGATATATTTGTGTGTATGTATGTAAATATACACAGCAGATCTTGTATGTGTAAGTAAATATATGAATATGTCAACATTTATACAAACATATACACATACATGTGTGTGTGTGTGTGTGTGTGTGTGTCTGCGATTTGTCATTGTTTGTGTATGTACTTTATGTGCATGAAGCAATAAAACAAATTTCGCATAAAAATTTATTTATTGATAAAACACAACAACAACAACGGTAAACAATAATTTCAAATTTCGGTAAAGAGCTACCAATTTCGGTGGAGGAGATGAGTGGATTAGATCGACCACACTGTTCAATTGCTATTTATTTTAACGGCCCCGAAAGTATTAAAGGCAAAACTAAACCTCACCGGGATTTGAACTCGAAGCAAAAAGGTGCAGAAACGATTCTGCCAAGATCGTCGACATCTTACTCGTCACCATCATCATTAGCATCATTCTTATTATTAATATTATTTCTGTCGTTTTGGTGTCGTTGTGTTTTTTTTTCTTTGTTCTTGTTCTTCTTCTTATCATTATTATCTTTTTTAGAACAATAATGTTGTTATGTACAGAAGGGTTAAGTTCAAGTATCGTACACATTAATAAACATCAAGTATGTCTCTTGCCGTTGCATTCACTATTTATTTGTGTTCTATTGACACATCCCATGTGACTCCCCCACCATATCTTCTTCCATATTGGTTCTTAGCATTGTTTATTTTTATTTCTATTGTAAATATCTTTATTCTTCTCTTCTTATTATTTCTTTATCCTTATATTTTACTTCCCGTTGTGACTTCAACCAATTTGCTTTTTTTTCCAGAGTAGTTTCTGCAAAACACTCACCTACACACACACACACACAAACATATAGGCACCAACATGTATATTACACACTAAAACATATTCGTAGTTACATGCCTATTTCTTCACTATTTATTACACTTTAAATAAATGTCCACCATCTATGGATGTATATATATATATATATATATATATATATATATATATATATATACACGTATATATGTATATACACACATGCATATATATAAATATATAAGTATATATATACATTTTACACTTTTACTTGTTTCAGTCATTTGACTGCGGCCATGCTGGAGCACCGCCTTTAGTCGAGCGAATCGACCCCAGGATAGATGCCTAGTACTTGTATATATATACATACATATATATATATATATATATATGTGTGTGTATATATATATGTATGTATGTATGTATGTATGTATGTATATATGAGTGTGTGCATGTGCTTGTATGTGTTTGTAGAGTCTTTTGTATGCATGTATTCATATATATGTATGTGTGTGTATATATATATATATATATATATATATATATATATATATATATATATATATATATATATATATATATGGGAGAATTTACGAAAAAAAAAACAACAGACGAAGACAAGTGGTGTAAACAACAAATGGATGTATTAGTTTAACGCTCGGGAATACAGAAAGTCTTTGACGTTTGGAGCTACGCTCTTCAACTGAAAGCAACACAAAAAGAAATAAGGAGAGAAACAAGGAGAAAATAAATATAAATGTAGTGGTCAGCGATCTATCATGGTTGTACCGTTATTATAAAGTCTCGTTCCTTCGTTTATGGTAATAGAAACTTCCTGCTATTTCTTCATTCATCAGTGATAACATCCAAATCCCGTTACCTCTGTATTTACAGCTACCCGCCTCGGTCTGTAGAATGACGTAGCAGTTAATATTTGGCGTTTATATAACTCCCTATATCTTCCTACTCAGATATGTGTTGTCGATCTAATATCAGGCATTATTGATTTCTTGAGCTATACATTAATATAACAATTAATCAGCTGACCTGCTACGTGCAGCTCCTAAATCTAGTCATTTGCGGACCCTACAATTTTACAAGGTGAAGATCTTATTTCATACAAAATATATAATGACCATTGCTGAAATGTCTATTATGAGGAATGCACTGCATTCGGCTACTCTTTGGCATGTTCCATACTTTACGAATTTACACATAAGCGCATGCACGCAGATAGATATACACACACAAACATATGTATATGCACCGAGTAAAACGCGCAACTTGAGACACATTTCTGATGTCACCGGAGTAACAATCAGCCTTTTTGTTTTATTATTTAAAATATTTGACGTGGGAGTTGATTGAAGAGAAGTTGAGTATTAGTTTAATATGAATTTACTGGTGAGAGAGAGATGCGGAAAAACAATTCATGTTGATGAGCTACCGTTACAATCGTCGTTTAACTCAGAATTAACCTTGATCGTGGAATATCTTATTAACGGGACCACAGTGTCTGTCATGCAAACCCAATAAAATATATTGGACTTCATTTAACAACTATGCCCTTCGTATTTTTAAAAGAGTAACGTGTGATTTAAAGCATTTATATTTTCCCCTGTTGTCTACAAGGTCAGTCCAGAAAATAGAGGCTGCCTTAATAATTCAGAAGCACAAACCATCGTATCGAAATACTTGTTCTTCTTCCAAATCCAATTTGTGACATTCATTAAATGATGTAATCAGCTCAAGTAATACATAAGTATATATATATATATATATATATATATATATATATATTCATACACACACACACAAATATATATATATAAACACACACACAAGTGTGTATCCATATGTATGTAATCGACTTTGCCGCTCTGTTAAAATTGCTGGTCTTATAATAAATCAATAAAGAGATGAAATTGGAAGCATATCGTCCATAATATTGAATCAGTGTAAAGAAGTCAATAATTTGTAAAACTTTCACTGATTAGAATGAATGATAGAAGACACACCCAATTATTTTATGCATTAGTGTTTGCATGGAAATGGCTTTGAGAGGTTTCCACAAATAAAGTATCATGGGTTGAAGCTAAAAGCATATTATTACATTCTAAAATAAACACCGGTGTATTTAATTCAATAATATCATCAACGGCCTCAAAATAACCTATCATTATTTACGCCATTAAATGGAAGCTAGAGAACGTAGCACAAACCTCCCGCGCTTCCTCAATCTCAATTTGTGTTTTCATATATATATATATATATATATATATATATATATATATATATATATATATATATATATATTTATACACAGATATGTATGTACATATATATATGTATGTATATGTACATATAAATATATATATGTATGCATACACATACAAATATATGTATGCATATATATGTTCATGTGCATGCGTATAGACATGTGCGTGTAAGCATGTACAAGTTGATATTACGATGCAACATATACGTCATAAATGGGTTTATATTGACATACTCTTTGTTAGTCTGAACGAGGAGATATTGATCTTGTGTTTATGCCATAATTGTATATGTATATCTCACTCGTATAAGCTCCTTTCATCGGTCTCTGTGAATTTCTACGTAATTCTAAGCCATCCCTATCTGTGTCCGTGTGTATGTATATATATATATATATATATATATATATATATATATACATACATACATATGTGTGATACACACCTATGTAAGTATATGTAAATGTGTATATCTACATATGTGTATGTATACATCTGTATATATGTTATATTCATATGTGAGTGTACACATATTTCGATGTATATATATATATATATATATATATGAATATTTGCCTGGGCGTGTCTCTGTGTGCGTGCGCCCGTGTGTGTGTTTGTGTTCGCATATATGTATGTAGATATGGTCCAGTGAGTGATCACTGTAGTATTTATTGATACTGAAAGAATAGATATGAGAAAACATGAAAGCATTATTGAATATTCTGTTATCATTGTTAGTAGTAGCAGTAGCACTATTATTATTATTATTATTATTATTATTATTTCTATTGTTAGTATTATTATTATCGTTGTTATTATTATTAAGCTTATCAGCATTATCAATAACACGAACAATCCGCCTCCTCCTTCACCTCTTCCACTTCATCATCATCATCATCATCACTAGTATAGTTTTTTTTTTTCAGATATCTTTTAATATGAAAATGACACGATGACAAGAGAAAATAATAACACTACTTTTACATACTCATATATTAAGGACAACAGAATAATAATACAGAATAAGTAAAATCGCACAAAGGACTTTGGCATTAAAACAATAATATTGAGTGCTGCTTGGTGCATTAGTGTGTATTGAAGTCCACTATTGAAAGTCTTTCATATCGATATAATAGGGATACGTTCAAGTTGGAAAAAAAAAATTCGTTGGTGTATTGAGAATTTAAAGATCAATGATTTTGTTGTTGTTATTGCTGAGATTGTTGTTGTTGAAATATGCTGTTGTTGTGACTTTTTATGTATACATAATACATCTCGTTCTACCCGTAGACACAGACGTGCACAGAGGCACTCACGTTCTTTGTATTTATCATAATAAAGATATTCGTTTTTACAACAACTCCAACAGATATTTAATGCTTTCCCCCTCCTCCAAAATATAGAAACAATGCATATAACAAAATGGATATATTTTAAATGGCTTTGAATTATTATCGATCTGTTAATCTTTAGTATAGGTTCATATTCAGGTTTAAGATACAAACAATAGCAAAAAGAAAACAAAAAGAGAGTTGGGACAATGTGAAGAGATAACAAAAAAAAAAAAAACAGAAGTCAGAAGCAAACGCTTTAAAAGAAGTACAGTGATGTTATTGATAGAGAGAAACAATAAGCAAAACCGTGTAACTAAAAATCTTTTCAATCTATACTTGTGGCTCTCCGTCGGTAAAGACGATCAGGGTTTCAGTTGATCCGATCAACGAATCAGCCTGCTCGTGAAACTAACGTGTATGTGCCTGAGCACTCTAGAGAGACTTGTGTATCTTTCACGTAGTTCTCAAAGAGATTTTACGTGACACAGGATGTGAGAAGGCTGGCCATTTCAGTTACATGTACAACTCATATTAGCCAACTGAGTGAACTGGCGCAATGTGATGTGAAGTGACCTGTCACAGGGAATCCAAATCACGACTTTAAGATAAGCATCTGAATTCCCGAACCACTAAGTCACGAATCTCCACCTATATTTCTATCAAATGAAGAACTGATAGATTCATATACAGATGACACTACGTTTCTGCTGTAATACTATATACTACTACAGTAGAAAGGCTAAAGTTGTAGGTATGGATATCTCTCTATCTATCTATCTACAAATATAAGCGCGCGCGCACACACACACACACACATACATACATATCGATTTATATATATATATATATATATATATATATATACATATATATATGTATATATCTGTACATATATAGATACATATGTATATGTACGTATATTTGTATGTATATATATATATAATTTTATATGCATATATATATGCATATATATATATATATATATATATATATATATATATATATATATATGCATATATATATATATGCATATATATATATATATATAAATGTATTATGCGTGCGTGTGTGTGTGTGTGTGTGTGTGTGTGTGTGTGTGTGTGTTTATGTATGCACTTGTAATAGACGAACATATAATCGTTAGAGCATGTGTAGCTTTTTGAGCCTATATACACATATGTTCTGCTTATATGTATATGTATATACGTATATATATGAAAGGAACACTCTCTTTTTTTTTCTCTCTCTCTCTACAAGTATATATTTATGTATGTATAGAAAAAAATAAATTCATAGATAGATGAAAAGATAGATATATGTAGATTAACATGGCCATTTCCGTACTTAGTACGTGAAGGATGTGTAATAGCTAAAACATTCACTTAAATGTTCTATTAATCTAACTTTCTCAGACTAAATTATACAAGATACCATCATCAACATTTTACCCATTAAAGCATTTCTGATATACTCACTTGTCTTTTCAGAAGCACTTCACCCTCTTTTCCGAATTGAAATTGAATACTAGTCATGCAATCACCTAATTTTTTTTACTTTCTGCTCCCTTTCAGAAATATATTACTGGTATATTATGAAAAACCAGAATGTTGATATAAATAGTATCTCACGCTTTCCAACTGTTTTAATACTCTTAGTGAACAATCAATTCGTATTACACACTAGATTGCAAAATTCATTAACCAGGGGATATTTCAAGCCTACACACTACCTCTACAACTTTCTTTGATCTCGAGCATATAACGGCACAGAAATGTACCTCTAACCACGTTCTCTTGTTGTGTAACTCAAAAGCATAATTGGAAAATATTCCAGATGTATAAAAAATGACGGTATTGTAATTGCTGGAAAGTTATTTCATCGTAGTTGTACATGATCAGCACTGATCTAGTTTTCAACGAAGCTCAACGATAAAGCGTTACTTTTCGCTCCATGTTGATCTGTATTTTCATAAAATATGATATTCCTTTAGCATACGTTACGTTAAAAAAAAATAATAATCTTGTTTGCTAAGTATATTTCTAACAGGAATGGCTGTGTGGTAAGTAGCTTGCTTACCAACAACATGGTTCTGGGTTCAGACCCACTGCGTGGCACCTTGGGCAAGTGTCTTCTACTATAGCCTCGGGCTGACCAAAGATTTGTGAGTGGGTTTGGTAGACGGAAACTGAAAAAAGTCTGTCGCATATATATATATATATATATATATATATATATATATATATATATATATATATATA
>NC_142948.1:11448580-11463580 GCF_046866305.1 Octopus bimaculoides | reverse complement strand
AAAGAGAATCCATAGCTCCAAAATTGGGAATTCAAAGGTTACATCACCTACAGGCTGTCATAAATTGAAACGCACTTACGTGTCTAAGCAATAATGTGATTATGTTGACTGGCTCAGTCAAATTATATTTACTTAGAAAAATATAAAATTTCACCGGATGTTCTTTAAAAAGACGAAATGCACTAACGGAAATTTTTCTTAATCACAAAATCTAAAACTCTAAAATCTCATTGTACTGAAGAATCTTTAGGAAAGGCATATGTTTGCCAAGTTAATGATGGTCTTGTGAGATAAAATATTAGATTTAACATTGCAGCTGACATTGCCGAAAATAGGCACCAACAACGAAATCGTATTGGTCAATGTTAACTGCATAGCGTCACTTAGCTTGTGAACTTTCTTCTTATGAAAACGGAAGAGGTCGAAGTAGAAGATAACATTAATTTTCATTCGGCGACCTATATTTAGCTAATATTATCACAAGTGTATTTAAAGAATCTTGACAGCAGTGAATATCGAGTGAGCGAGCGAATATACCATGAACAGGTATATATTGAAAGAGAGATGAATTGTGTTGGAATATTGGAAAGCATTACAAGTTTATACCTCACACATTTTCATTAGCTCCTTGGGTATATAGCGTGAGAAATATATTCTCCAAAATTATATTCTAGGATCAAGAACCTTGTAAAACAAATACAAGAGTGAAATGATATATTCTTAAGTTCCAACCGTCGCTTTCGGTGTTAGAAAGGATGAATATGTTCTATAATACTCTTCCTCTTCAAAGGTGTTTACGGGTAATTATACAAACCAGAAAAAGGTTAACTTCGTATTCGCTGGACCAGATAGAAATGACAACCACTTTAACTCATACCCAAATCATAAAGAACACCTCGATTGCTGGATAGAGGAGATCTAAATACAATGTGAGAACATATGAAAGGATGGTGACACTTGCAATATTACAAGTCCTAAAAATTGCGCTTTCAAATCGACATTTGCGCTAAAATATATAGCGCCATTTCCAACTATCAACAGTGAATATTTATTTTTCATGTTTGTACATTTTATTTCCTTACATCTTATTTAGTAGAGTATCTCTGTCATTAAGTTAATGATTTAATTTGATGTCTGGAATGTTAATAAATATGAAATCTCATCGGGAGATTTTAATTTAAATTATTAAGTTGTATCATATAGACAAGGGTGGTCATGGGTAGGTTGGTTTCAAAAGGGTTCAGTATACCTTATGCAGATGTAGGTGGTTTGTCAAGTAGATATAGAAAATTCAATGCAACGGAAGCCAATATCCCGGCCATCATTTTGGTTACACTAATAAATATGTGTCGATATTCTTCGGCAAGTTAACTCTAATTTCTTTCCGATAATACTGGTTTCAAATTTTGGCCCAAAGCCAGTAATTTCGAGAGGTAGTGCAAGTTGATCGATTAAATCGACTCTGATACCCATGTTATCGATCTCGAATAGATGAAAAGCAAAGTCGACCGCGGCGAAATTCGAACTCAGAACGTAAAACGCGACAAAATGTCACTAACCTTTTTGCCTGGAAAATTAACTGCTTTGCCAGGTCACCGCCTTATGTTCCTGCAGATAATATTCTTCTTTTCTTACTCTAGGCACAAGGCCTGAAGTTTTTGGTGAAGTGAGAGGGGGGGACATTTGATTAGATCAACCCCAGTACCAGCTGGTACTTAATTTATCGACCCCGAAAGTATGAAATGCAAAGTCTACCGCGGCTGACTGCAGATAATATTATATGTTCTAAATACGCGATTGTTGAAGAGCTAAACATGTAAAATATTATATTTAGCGCTAAATGTTATATTCAAAGTTGAAAACGTCAGAAACAGATGTGATATGACCTGCCTTTCATTTAATACGCAATTTATGTGCTCGTGCATAATGCTGGTAAGAGAAAAAAATCGAACTTGAAGCCATTTATATCATGAAGTTGTGCAAGTTATTTATCATGTTTTACATAAAGTAGAGGCATGAATTATGCTGCCTACGCATTGATAGTCCATTGTCTTATAATCGCTCTCAGAAAGGGAATACTGTATTCAGAATTAAGGTACATGTTATATATATATATATATATATATATATATATATATATATATATGTGTGTGTGTGTGTGTGTGTGTGTGTGTGCGTGTGCATATTATACACACATAAACACATACATGCATATATATATATATATATATATATATATATATATATATATATATATGTATGCATGTATGTATAATTGAAATGAATATTAAGTAAATAAATGAATATAGAAAATGGTTTTGTGCTTTCGATAAGAAGAATAGCGACCAGGGCATGGAATAATCTAAACATAGCAGATTCAAATTCAAATAGGTAAGAGAATGTTGGATAAAAGCATGAAAGAAAACCTAAGAGAAATTCATCATAAAAAGAAAAAAAGTTACAATGTTATACCTTGGTTTACAACATCAAGTAAATGAATGGTTATCGAACGAAAACCAATAATGTATTGATACATTTTCCTTATAACATAATCAAAAGCACTAAAGGAGGAGAAAGAGGGAGAATGAAGGAGGGGGGGGGGAGAGAATAGAGAGAAAGTAATCTTTGTAAAAACAAATCCCAAAGAAGAATGCGTATGACTCTGATAGAAGAATTTTAAAAGGGCACCGAAGAATTGAACGCTATGATATGAAGAGCAACTCGTGCTGGGAATGAAGATAATATAGACACAAAAACATGTTCTGAACGTCCCGGAAATACAGGAAGAAAGGGCTTGCATTTATCGTTAGAATATAATGCAAGGAACTTGTATGTGGATTCTTAACAACTCTTACTGTCATAAGAAAAGTAGAAGAATGAAACGAGAACAATATGAAACGCAAAATTATTTATTTCGAAAACTATAAGGAAAAAGAAAATATTATGTCACTATCATTCTATTTCTTCGCAAATGAACGGGTATTTTTGTGTTTCGTTTTATTTATGTGTACGTGGATTTATCGTCTTATTTCTAAAGAGAAATGAACGACCTTATATATAACCATAATCTATATATTCAGCCACCACAAAATGAGCAAGTGTAAATCGATGTCCAATACCGTAAACTGAGAGGGAAAGCTGAAAAAGCTTTTTGAGAAGAGAGAAAAAAAATATTCTTATAATCAAGCAGCAACGAGTTGTGACGCGTTGTGCCAGATTGGATTGCAATGCCGTGTTTTTATCTACAGGAAAAGTCGCTTAGCGGTTTTTACCTTTCACTGTCATTTACGACACATTCACACGTAGAGGGACACGAGAAATAATAGATCTACAATAACATTTCCCAATACACAAACGCACGCATTCAAATGCCCATACATACACTCATGCAGAAATTTGCACATTTACACACCTCACATGCACACATCACCCACGCAAGCGCGTGCACACACACATACTTCCCTACGTGCGTAATTGTGTCCATTTATCTTTATATATATATATATGATGTAAATATGTATATATAGATATATGTGTGAATGTGTATATATATGTTTATGCGTATATGCACATATAGATACACATATACAATATATATATATATATATATATATATATATATATATATATGAATGTATGTATGTATATGCAAATAAGCAAAACTTCATTTCCCCCTTCTCCTATGTTTCAAATAATATTGATATTTATGTTCATGACAATAATTACGAGAAAATAGTCTAAGATATTGACAGCGTAATATTACATTGAGCTCCGATTCCTCTCTAGCAACATAAAATTTTAAGATATGCCTCATATTCTTGTAAAATATTAACCGCTTGAATAATCCGCCACTGGTATACGTGGGTAAGAAGAAATTAAAATTATCCGATTAGCAAATTTTTAAATCGTTTCGCTTAAAGTATAGAAAGGTATTGTCAAATAAAAATGTTCAAGTGACCACAATATATGAAGTCCCCGCACAACAATACATGAATTCTGAGAATGATATATATATATATATATATATATATATATATATATATAATTCAAATTAACAGAAAATAAAAGAGAAATATAGGTGAAAAAACAACAAGCATGTGTATTACTTCGATGCTCGGGAAGAATGGAAAATGCTTCTGACGTTTCGTCTCTATAGTGTTCGAGAGAAAGGAATGACAGGAAAAATGGAGAGAGAATGGAGTAACGAAGACAGAGAAAAACCGCGCAACGATTCCCTTTGTGTGTGTATGTGTGTGTCAGTGCGCGTATATAGGCAAACACCAAAAAGAAAAACACATGTTTATGTGGGAGCGATTTTGGACGTAGGGATCTGTTTTGTCAGTGTTGACCTCGAGGTAATTTTACCAATCATCTACAACATCGAAATTAATGTCTTAAAATGTGTCACTTTCATAGTGATAATGTTTAGGATTAGCTTTTGTGTATAAGTGTGCATAGCACTGGCCGGGCATCAGGTGGTCTCATAACGAAAACTTTTAACTGTTTTCACGATCAATTTTGTATTTATGGCTATTATCCAACGTGTCCTTCCAAAATATTAGGATTATATGATACTGTACAAACACATAGCTGCAAGTACTGGCATACCTCATCATATATATATATAAGCCCCGAGTTTTCCTCGTGAGGACATGGTGAATGCGATTGTGTGAAATATAACAGTGAATAATGAAAAGAGTTTTAGAGGTGGTTCTTGCGTTATATGGCTTTTAGGGTAGAAATGGATCACAGGAAATGATACTATTGTGACAATACCAGCATCAAGAACATCAACGACACCAGCACCACCGACGGAAAGGAGAAGTGGCGGGGACGATGACGATGGTGATAATATCGGTGATGTATGGTAATTTCCATGACACCTTTGTTGTTGTTGTTGAACTATGAGAAGGAAGAGATAAATGATAACGGTGCTGTTGGTGATGGTGATGTTGAGAACGAAGATGCTGCTGCTGATGATGATGACGATGACGAGAAGAGGATGATAAGAATTATGACATATCAAAAAAGGAGAATCAGTCAGCTTGATATATGAAAATATCGATTATGTCACAACATTATTTGATTGGTATCTGTATCATTAAATTTATGAAAAAATAAATAAAAGCATAAATATTGAGCAAGGCGTATTTCCTATACTAGAATGGAAAAAAAATATTGCGAGATAAATACCCTACCAAAAAAACATAAAACAGTAAAACAAAAAACACACACACAGTACATTTCTGCAGAATGATATATGAATGCAATCACAGATAAGTTTACGAGATATTAAAGTAGAACTAATATCATACAGAAATAATTTATTAAACAGAGAAATATTAGATAATGTTCATATAAAGCGAACGGCATAACTAGTATATTGATATGTTAGTACATATGTACGCTTAGTGCGACACTGAAAGACATTACAAAGGTCGTTGAACAGTAGATATCGCACCAAAATTAAAGTATTGTTCTGGAATAACAGAGAAATAATTACAATAAGTACTGGAAGAGAGTATCGGGAAGAGAATCCGCCAAAATCTAATTCTCAACAAAGGTGAAACTTCAAAGACAGAAGCCTATGTTCCGTACCAAAATACATGCCGTTTCGTCATGTGATGAACGATGACTGGATAAAATAAAAATAAAAAAAAAACTGTTATTGGGTGTTATTTGGCTTCAGATCAGCTCTGATCAAACGTGTTCCTAAGGTAACCATCTACTATCAAACATTTTCCTTCTGCACGCATACACAAACACACAGGCACAAACACGCGCACAAATGTTAAGATGTGAACGCATACACAGACGGACTCACAAGCGTATACACGCACTCACATACATACACACACACACACACACACACACACACACACACACACACACATATCGCTCCACTGTTTACTGTGATATGAAAGTGTACTTGATACCAAAGTAGGGTCTAATAACAGTTATATTTTGGTCGAGTCAGTTTCAGTAGCCTTTCTCTCACACCCTCTCTCTTTCCGAATAAACATACAAGCATGTATATATATACATTCACAGGCACACATATGTGTATATAGACACATACGCGTATATATATATATACATATATATATATATATATATATATATATATATATATATATAAACACACACACACACACACACATATTTTCATGTATACAGGAATAAATAAATAGATTTCATGAATAAATAAATAAATAAATAAATAATTTAGTGGAAATTGAACTGGTGACTGTATTATATTAAGATTCTACGACTCTCTCCAGACAACAATATTTGTTTCAACACACGAATTCACATAACGAATCTTGCATACCAGATACAAAAACGAAGTGTACACACACACACACACACACACGTATACACATATATATGTATACATGTACATATATATGTGTGTGAATACATATGCATGCATACACACATACGCACGCGCACACACACACATACACACTTACACACCAGAGTGCTTCGTTCAATGCGTTGTTTCTGAGGCTACATTAATTCTGTTTCTGTTACCTTGTTGCTGTTTAGACGTAAATCAACCGTAATCGAACCTGCGATATGACGATTCCAAGTTTCCTATCTGTTCTGTTTCTTAGCGACGTGTTCGTATGTTAAGAGTGTTGGAGGTGATTAGATTGTCTTTTGGCTGCTATTTTTACAACTCGAAAAAGATTGTAACGAATACTTCCATACTGATATCGGCAAACGAACGATCAGCGTTATTGCTTAGAACTACAAATATTATTGCTATAAGAAGTGAAATGAGTTATTTCAGATTTCAAAATACTAAAATAGTTTCAGAAAAATAATACCTTGCCAGAATTAGAAACAAGACAGCGGTACACAGGAATCGCTTCTGTATAGATTAAGTCACTTTATATATACTTAACATACACAGGCATCCATAATCTGTTCGTATTGTTGCATCCACGTGGTTCCATTTTCAGTTCTAATGATAAACACCTCAATAGTACGTATGTAGATGTGTGTGCATATGTATAGCTACGTATGATTGTGGATATGTATATCTACGTATGTGTGTGGGTCTGTATATCTATATTTGAGTGTTTTTGAGATTGTTTTTGTACAACCTCATCGTTTGGTTTAGGTCGCCTGGTTTACTTTCTCATAATTACACTTCAGCATAAAAGGAATGATAGAAAAATTACCGGACAGAAGGATAAATACAGGCGTGCATTAGTTCGACCAAACTCTTCCAGACCGCGCCCTAGTACTGTCGACGTTCTACGCATGGAAGAATGCCAGAAATTAACAGAAGATATCTGAGACTACCTTGTAAATTATCTCTATTATTCTTCAGACGCTATAGAGTAAGTTGAGAGCGATTTATTTTATCTTTCAGTGCCCTTGTTCAGCAGTACCCATGCTAAATTTGGAACGATACAGAAAAGATTAGCTTGGACCCTGGGCACGAATGACGCGTAAACTCACGAAGTGTTCTTTATGTCTAGGTGCAGTCGTGACTGTGTGGTACGAAGTTTGCTTCAAAACGACATGGATCGGAGTTGAGTCCCACCGCGTGGCACCTTGGGCAAGTGGCTTCTATTATAGAATCGAACAGACTGAAGTCTTGTGAGTGGATTTGTTAGACGAAAACTGAAAAAGACCACCGTGTGTATGTATGTGTGTGTGTGTGTGTGTGTGTGTGTGTGTGTGTGTGTGTGTTGTGTGTGTATTTGTTCCTCACAACCGCTTGACAACCGGTGTTGTTGCGTTTATGTCCTGGTAACCTAACGTTTAGGTAAAAGAGGTAGATAGCATAAGTAACACCCAGAGTAAAAAATAAGTACTGAGGTCGATTCATTCGACTAAAAATTCTTTAAGGCAGTGCTCCAGCATGACCGTTTTCTAATGACTGACACACATGAAACATAAAAGAGCACCTCAGCAGAAATTCTCAAATTGCTTAGAGATCCACAACACTAAACCTCGCTTCAGGAAACCCCCCAGAATTCACGAGTTCGTAGAAAATTGTTTAACAACCATTTATTGGATATATAAGACTAAATTATGTTGAGCGTGCTTTATCTGTAAAGAATAGTAATTTCACGTTGCTTTTACAGATGATACGGCATGAATATAGTGTTACTAGAATAGGCCATAAAAGGAATCTATTTTTAGCAAACAGTCAAATACGTTCTCAAAGGAATGAAGATCAAATAAATAGTTTATGCGTTTACAGAAAAAAAAAAAAAAACTTTTGTTGGAACTCTATTAAAACACGCCCAGTGAGAAAACGCAGGGAGACAGTAAAATACTTTATGATACAACTATGAGATAAAGGTTCAATAAAGATGGCAGATGCAAGGAGTTACATATCCGTAAATATAAAAGACAGATAAGGTACACTATGATGAAAGAAGTGTTTTGAAGCCCTATGTATTTGGAGACTGAAATTTCTGTGTAAATCTGCAGTATACTGAGGGAAAGGGATACAATAGTTTTCATTCAAGGCTGTACAATGTGCCTTTTTATATTGCAGATCGGCAAAAAAAGAAAAAGAAATAGGTTAGTATTGGCTTTACAAATATCGAAAAGCAATGAACATACATTTGAAAATTTACACATTACAAGTAGTGTAACCACATGCTGAATATTTGGGGAAAATTTTGCGTAGACTAGCTAACTTTTGTGAACAAAGCTTTACAGAGATTTTTAGCAGTGAAAATCTTACACAAAGCAAGATGGAGAACGGTACTCAATGGATGAAAGCTAACAAAAATAAGGTATTGGCTACAATGGTAACTGTTGACTGGAACAGAGCTAGGCTTAATAACTGCCACAGCTAAAATATCTAAACATTACAATAAACGCAACATAGTGAACAGTTTACCTCTTGTTGAAGTGCATTACAACATAAATATGTATCTATTAATTGATACTTCCAGAATTAGAGCATTAGAATCAGCGCTTGTTAACAAAAGCGTACGACTAAATTATTAAATATATTAACAATACAGACAAGAGATTCCAGAACGATCATAAATGGTTACCTGTGATAGATTCACGATATCTTGGCATGGAAAATTATAGAAGCTAATCATACAAAAAAAAAAAAAAACAGAATTGAAATTCTTCAACACGAAATGAAAAACTGAGCAGTATTCTCAAGGTTAAGTCTTGAAACTATGATCTTAGACCGAGATCTGGGAAGAATTATAACGTTGCATGACGTAGCAAAAAGATATCAAGATTGAGAAGAGAATAACTATATCTCTTTCTTTCTTTCTTCCTTCCTTCCTTCCCTCCTTCGTTTATGTGTGAAATGCCAAAGAAAGGTCAGGAGCGTGCTCTTTCAGTGATTTAAGCATTAAATATATTTTTTTAAATCTACAAAGAATAGAGTTAGTTTCCCAATTGCAATATGGATGACACAGTACATAAAATTAATAAATATAAGTAAAATACTAACAAAAAATTTATATTAGCAAGGGCTTTCTGTTAAACACCTTATTAGTGGTATAAAATAATA
Source organism: Octopus bimaculoides (assembly GCF_046866305.1). NCBI lineage: Eukaryota > Metazoa > Mollusca > Cephalopoda > Octopoda > Octopodidae > Octopus > Octopus bimaculoides. Next base: position 11,454,066 of record NC_142948.1, on the reverse strand, counting down.
GAAAAAAATTAGGGCCGTCATAATAAATATTTACATCTTATAGACTTCTATCTATCTCTTTCTCTCTCTCTCTCTCTCTCTCTCTCTCTCTCTATCTATATATATATATATATATACACATACAGAGAAAGAGAGAGAGAGAGAGAGAGAGAGAGAGAGTGAATGAATGAATGAGGTTTAGAGATGCTCAATATTGTAAACACTTAGCAGCATTAAGATAATTTGAGCTTACAATGCGAAAACTTTACCGAGAACTAAGTCTTTGGGTAAAGACTGGCGGCTATAAGAAGAATCAAGGGAAGTAGATATGTATGTGTGTGTATATATATATATAATTACCACAAGTCTTCCTGCAACATCCCAGTGAAACGTAATGTCACATCCCTTGCGAAGTACGTCTGGGCTTAGTAAGAGATCGCCACGGAGTACATCATAAAGTGGAAAATCCTAGTAAAATGCAAACCGTGCTTCGATAGCAGCAAGAAGTGTAGATTATAATTCCTCTTTCCAATTAAAAGTGTAATTTTCTACGAAAAGCTAAAAACCGTAAATATGCGTATATATTTGTATTATCCAACACAGGGTCGCACACACAGACACACACACAAGCTCACTCACATTCTCACTAACAAGTGCATATTCTCTTTCTTATTTCTTTATTGCCCACAAGGGGCTAAACATAGAGGGGACAAACAAGGACAGACAAAGGGATTAAATCGATTACATCGACCCCAGTGCGTAACTGGTACTTAATGTATCGACCTCGAAAGGATGAAGGGGCAAAGTCGACCTCCGCGGAATTTGAACGTAGAACGTAGCGGCAGACGAAATACCACTAGGCATTTCGCCCGGCGTGCTAACGATTCTGCCAGTTCGTCGCACCAACAAACGCATATTCTCTTTCTCTCTCTCTCTCTCTCTCTCTCTCTCTCTCTCACGCATCCCACGTACACAGAGCACCCATGTTGGCCCATACTTAAATACTGTAATTTAAAAGCATAATATTTTTTTTACATTACCGTCTGAAAAAAGCCGGAAAACCCTGGTATAAGATCCTTCAACCACAGAAGGTAATAATAAAAGTATTAAATTCCAACTAAGGTCTTTAAGGTGACAGATAAAGAAAAAATGCCACAATCGATTCTATCGACCTCTTATACTTGATTGCTACTTATTTAATCGAACTCGGGAATAATGAAAGAAAATATCAAAGAAATGTTTTGGCAGGATATTAACTCGCAACGTAATATGACGTAACAATACACCGAACCATACACAAAGGTGGCTTAGAAGCGGTTTCTCAAAGAAACGCCGTCCTTGAAGGAAATGATGATAGTGTTGATGAGGATGATAACGAAGATGACGATGGTGATTATGATGATAATGTTGATGGCAGCGATGACGAAGTCTGTCATGATGATGATGATGATGTTAATGAAGGTGGTGGCCATGAAAATGATGATGATGAAGATGATGATGATGATGATGTTAATGAAGGTGGTGGCCATGAAAATGATGATGATGAAGATGATGATGATGACGATGACAATGATGACAATGATGATGAAAACGACGAGGACAGTATCCATGACGACAACAGCGGTGACGGTGAAGTCGATCAGGATGATGATGTTAATGAAGGTGGTGGCTATGATGTTGATAATGGATGATGACGATGACGATGACGATGACGATGACGGTGGTGGTGATTGTAGTGGTGGTGGTGATTGTACCGGAGCGGTTGATATTGCTGATGGTCACATAGTTCTCAATCGAGATCACAGTTACTATCACCATGGTGATGGTTATCTTCAAGACTACGCAAAAACAAAAAAAAAAAAGAGTGATGCTGCTGGTGGTGCTGATGGTGAAGTTTCGTTGTTGTACGAATGCTAGACGTAGTAGTAGTAGTAGTAGTAGTAGTAGTAGTAGTAGTAGTAGTAGTAGTAGTAATTGTTGTGCGTGCAGTAGTATGTGTTGTGCTCAAAATAGCACCTGGAATAGAAGCAGTAGCGGTAGTAGTAGCATCAATAATAGCAGTGATGAGAATATCAACAATACGAAAAAAGGTGAAGCATAAGAGGAAGAAGCAGAGAAAACAAGAGAAAGTAGTAGTAGTAGTAGTAGTAGTAGTAGTAGTAGCAGCAGAAATATTATCATCATCATCACAATCACCATCATTATTGTCAGTAGTAGTAATAGTAATGGTGGTAGTAATAGTAGTCGTAATAGTGGTAGTAGTAGTAGAAGTAATGGCAGCATAAGCAGTCGCAGTATTAGTAGTAGCAGCTGCAGAAGCACCAGCAACACCAGCAATATTATCATCATAATCATCATTATTATTATTAGTATTATTATTATTATTATTATTATTATTATTATTAGTAGTAGTAGTAGTAGTAGTAGTAGTAGTAGTAGTAGTAAAAGATGAGGATAATGATGATGATGTTGAAAGAGAAGTATGACAGTGATGTCTGCGATGATTGTAATGGCTGACGATCATTATCATCCTTATTGAGATGGTTATGATAATGCTGTATCTGGTGGTGGTGGGGGGGGGGGGGGCGGGGCGGAGGGGCTGACGATGACGGCTACGACGATGATAACTGTGATTATGACGATGACGATGTCGACGATGACAACAATTATGATGAAGGCCCTGATCATTATCATGATGATGACCATGATAATGGCGAATGGGGGGGGGGGGGGGTTGTGGTGGTGGTGGTAAGAGTGATGAGTACGAAGGCTATAATAATGCTACTGCTGCCGATGTTATAAAAACGAAAGCAGTTTCCATTATTGATTACCAGTGATTTATTGTCAATTTATTGGTGTTGGTTCCTTCGAACTCAGCTTTTATGTGTTTTGACTTTTATTTATTGTTTCAAATTTATCCTTCTTTTCTTTTTTTTTTTAATATTACATTATATTCAAAAGCCGAAGAAGCCAAACTGATATTTTTTGCTCTTTTTTTTTAAAAAAAAACTTGGTTATGTTTCCTTAAATTATACATATATTTTTTTCTCATTTTTCCTTGCTGTTTTCATATCAGCGATATTGGAAGAGTATAAAAAAAAGTACACTCTCTCAGTGCGAGAGGAGAAAAACAATAGAAAACATTTTATTTAACCGTTGTTTTCAGTGTAAAACCAAGAGGATCAATAGATAACTGCGAAACAATAAACCGAGGATTTACACCAGACATGATGTGGTTTGCCGCTGGAGATAGGTGTTGAGATAGCGAGACGGTAAAAGACAGGGAGGGAGAGAGAGAAAGAGTAAAAAAAAAAGTGAGATAGACAAGAGGGTGAAATAGTTATTGATTCATTATATTTTCAACCTCCAGTCATATATGTTTCATCTGCTGTCAATTTTTTTTGTGTTTACTTTATCATACACATACACAATTTTCAGGCATTACAACCCATTGTAAAACTTCGAAGTTGTGTGCCGCAGGCTTTCTTGTGCCACCTGTCGCTGACAACTTTTTTTTTTATATTTCATACACTAATGCAATATGCTATTACAGCGCATATGTGTGTCACTAGTTTTAGAGGTTGATAAAAATATGAGATAATATTAATTTCAAATTTTGACACAAGGTCAGTAAATTTTAATGACAGAGAGAGAGAGAGAGAGAGAGAAAGAGAGAGAGAGAGAAAGAGAGAGAGAGAGAAAGAGAGAGAGAGAAAGAGAGAGAGAGAGAAAGAGAGAGAGAGAGAGAGAGAGAGAGAGAAAGAGAGAGAGAGAGAGAGAAAGAGAGAGATAAAGAGAAAGAGAGTAAGTCGATTACATCGATGCCAGTGATCGATTGGTTATTATTTTATGGACCACCGTAAGGATGCAAAGCCTGGTTCGAGTCAGTGTTGACTCGAAAATCCCAGAGCGTAGTCACATTTTAACCTTCAACGACTGGCTCAGGATGATGTTCATACCAATTAGCAGGAGTGTTGAATGTGTAGTGTTTACATATTTTCCAATGTAAATACTGCCCTACCTCATCGTGGCGTGTATTAAAATATTCATTGCGCTCGCATCGCGCTCTTCGTCTTGTCAATTATTAGTATTATCATTATTCCTTCCTGTGACAGCGTAGGTAAAAATGCAATTGAGACAGATAATACTTTAAGATGTGCGCTGTGTCCAATAAGGTTGCTTTTTGCTAGACATCAATCGTGTTTGGGAGTTCCAGTTCCTTAAGAGGTCTTGAAATTTCAGTGGAAAGACTTCTTAAATTATTATCATTTCTATTACCATTATGTTCATCATGTATACATGTACGTGTGTATTCATCATTGTCTTATTTATTTTATTCAATTTAAGAAAAATTGAAGCACGTTTTTCAGTTCCAGAGCGAATTGAAATTATTTTGTGCGTAGCTTTTTGCCCACCCTGTATCATGTTCCATATGTTCATTTGTAACAAAGTGCAATGAGATTTAAACACTGTTTTAAAACTGTCTTAATAGTATTGTCATAAGATAATCATGTTTGAAATAAAACGAAACTGACGGTGAATCCTACAATATGTAGCGTCTTATTTAGTTTATGATACACTAATGTAGATTGTGTAGTGTAGATACCTGGAAAAACATTCATCACCACTGACGTCTTAAATTTCTTTTCATGACATTATTTACAGCGCTAAGATCTTTTACAAAGGTATTATAACGCATGCTTCGATTTCCTATTTTATCCTAACTTACAGGAATTATTGTTTGCAAGACAGAAAACAGATTTAGTGTGTGAAAGAGTTCCATTAACAGCTATAAAGACTGATAGCATTTTTGGTTTAATCCCAGTACTATATTCCCTTTGTGATGCTCAAGCTTTTCAAACTGTGATGCATTGGCATCGTGCTAACAAAATACGTAATCTGATGGGTCTCTGGGCCAGTTAAGCAGTATACATGATAATGTCTACGATTATATGATCTGCACTTATGTTGTTTAGGTTTGCTTTAGCTCACCATACATTCAACACGATTATTAATAGAAAAAATTGAAGAAAATTACTATAGTTTTGTTATAGCATTTGCTAACCGCTTGTCAAGAAATGACGCATCGCGGTATTGTATCTTGGTGCTCTTATTGCTGCTCCATGTTATTAGTGATAGGGAACAATTTCTCTGTGTCAGATTGGTAAAATGTGTATCTATGTGGTTAAGAAATCCGATTACTAATTAAATGGTTTCATGTTTAATCCCAGTGCGTGGCCTTTGGACATGTGACTTCCATTATAGGCCCGCGATGTAATTCAGGTTGCGTATACTCGGCGACAGCCCGTTTTATATGAATAATATAAGAACGTGCTTTACTTAGTTACTTTCTTTAGGTTACTCCCATTTCAGCTATAAGGATCAAAGCATCCAGAGCTGAGTGATAATGCGAGATACTACAGCTTCTCCAGAGCAATTCCAATGATCGCTTTTCTTTGAATTAAAAACAAAGAACACTTCAGTGAAAGGTTTTGCAAAAATGTTTT
>NC_142948.1:11431080-11446080 GCF_046866305.1 Octopus bimaculoides | reverse complement strand
ATATGTATGTATATATATATATATATATATATATATATATACGCATACGTACATACACGCCTAAATACATGTTGGTGAGTGCGTGTGTTTGTGTGTGTGTGTGTGTGTGTGTGTGTGTGTGTGTGTGCGTTCGTTCGTTCGATACTAAGTCTAGTATGATTTTCGGCAAGTATACACTTGTAAAGATATTGTCTGAAATTGCTTACGATGAGAACAATATCACTTAAGAGATTGGCTAATTCAATGGTGTTTGACACGTTATTGATAGAGAGAAATGGTTTTGTCTTCAGCTGAATTAGAAATAAGTGCAACTGAATGCGAACTATTTTAAAGTCTAACACAATACACCCTCCTCACATCACATTTAATATGATAGAAAATTTTAATAATTCACAACCATAAACCACCAGAAAAATCCAAAAATCCAAACCCAAATGGAAGTGAAATAGATAAACTAGAAAGAAAACCATTTTAGAAATAAACGCTTGCTTGTTATTGCTCAAAGTTTGATGCAACAACGAAGAAGCTTTATAACCAATTTCCTGACTTGACAGCAGTCTCGGTCGGCAATCCATTAAATATATTATATATGTATTTATGTGAAGGAAGCATTTATTTGTATAAGTGAAAGCTGTTGTATTTACGAAGTATAATGGTCACATTTCTATATTCTAAAAGTACACTGGAGATGTTTAAAAAAGGCACGTATTGTCGTGTTAATAAATATAATATTTAACATGAGAATTGTATTTGGGAATGTTATAACAATATTTCGCATTTAATTAACACTTATAAGTACTGTTCATCCATATGATCTTTCTGAAGATGATGAGGAAAAGGAGAATTGGGAAGACCATGTTTTATCATTCTTTAATTGTCTAAATGTGTCTGTATGTATGTATGTATATATATATATATATATATTTATATATATATATATATATATATATATATATATATATATATATATATATACGAACAGACATACTCCCACATAAACATAAACACACGCATATGCACATTAACACAATATATATGTAGATATAGATTTATACACGTGTAAATATATATGTAGGTGCTTCGGCACACCTAGTCACACGTAGGACGATTGAAGTTTTCGTTTATGGCACCACATTGCTCCTGGCAGTTTATGTTTATATATATATATATATATATATATATATATAAATAAAGGTGACAAAGTTGGTATGTGAACGCACGTGGTTGGATGTATAAAAGATAAACAAGAGTGAAAAAACTACAGAAGGTTTGTGTTACATGGTTAAAATATATATTTAAATCGTTATGTTAAAAAAAATGTTATAAAATTTTGAGTATAGAAACAATGTATTTGGAGAAATAACCGGTTTCGTATTTTCTTTTCAAATTTCTCTACCTGTTTCGTAACATACATATATAGGAAAATCTATTTGCCAGTACAACGTGGCAGTCCTACGCAGGACGATCTTACTACTTTTTAGCTCCAGGAAAGCATCTTTTCCACCTGGTTGCTGACACAAAATCCGTATTCGTATATTGTGAGCAAAGGAGTCTATTGGCCCGTTTGAAGCCTTAGAGATATCTGTATAGCAAGGTTTTGTGGTTTATTTCTCTTCCTCGGCACAAGGCAATCGCCAGCTAGAAAGGTCTGCCACTAGACCTTGCTCATAATATATACTTTTAAAGCGACATACAACTAGATTTAAATCTCTGATCGAAAAATATGCAGTAAACAGTACCGTATAGTATAGTCTATTTGCCAATATGGCAGTCCTACACAGGGACCTGTTACTACTTTCTATACAAACAAACACACACACACACACACACACACACACACACACACACACACACACACATATATATATATATATATATATATATATATATATATATATATGTACTTATATGTGTGCGCGTGTATGTGTGTGCGTGTGTACGCGGAGATTATTTAATCCCATACATACTCGTGTACTCAGAAAGTACTTCATATGCGTTTACTGACGAGTTTTCAAGTCGATCCCGTCAGCGGATCAGCCTGCTCGTGAAATTAACGTGCTAGTGGCTGAGTACTCCGCAAACACTCGTACTCTTAGCTTCTTTCCCAGGGAAACTGACCGTGACACAAAATGTCACAAGGCTAACCCTTTGAATTACAGGTACCACGCATATTTGAGAGGCCAGTGTATTGGAGCACGTGGGATAAACTGTGTTGCTTAAGCTCACAACACGTTGCCGGAAATCGAACTCACGGCCTTACGATCAATAGCCGAATGCACTAGCCAGTAAGTCACTCGTCTTCGCGTATGTATATACACGTGCATGCGCTCATTTGTTGGATATGATATGATAAACGTACGTTTGTAATGATATCGTCTTTTGGACGTTAACATCACTGAAGCGATTACCCAATACGATGATGCTGATGAAGAGGAAGTGGATGATGTGGATGAGGAAGTAGTGGTGGAGGTGGTGTTAGTGGTGGTGATTATGGTGGTGGCGGTGGTGGTGATGTTGTTGGTGGTGTTGATGGTGGTGGTGGTGATGCTTGTGGTGGTGGTGGTGGATGTGGTGGTGGACGACGATGACGACAAAGCCGACAGTAACGACAACGACGATCAAGATGATGATGTGGAGGAGGGGATAAAGGAGGAGAAGTAGGTGGTGGAGTAGAGTGAGAGGCAGTTGAGTAGGAGGAGAATAAGAATGAGTATGATGCGGGTGTTGGTTGTTCTCCAACTGTTGATGTTGTGGATCAGTGTTACACGAAAAAAATGAACAAAGAGAAATGTGTAATTATAAAATTTGATGCTGGAGACGATAAGAATTGTTGAAATCTAATATTTCCCATGGAATACATCACCTGACCAGAGATATTTCATCTGTCGCTTTTGATTAGACGGATAATGTTCACTCTTAATTTGTACATCAACTGACGTTGTCTAAGATCCAATGGAGAATATGAAGGACGGAACAAAAGGGTAGGAAGTGTAGCCAAAGTGTAGGTTATAGAACAAATCTCATTTGCCAGCAAGGACTATCTTGGGGTGACTTGTTGAATGATAACAATCTATACTGCACGAGGAGTTCTGTTTTGCGAGAGGCCTAGAATATACCTATGTTGAACAAAAGTTCGCTTTGTGTCGACGCTCTCATAGTTTCATCTCCAGTTGTGTTCGCTGCGGCAGGTGTCCTTTACTTGTGTTTGTGAATGACATTTGTTAGATAGAATATGAAAATCCCTCGTATGTTTGTGCGATACTGTATATATGTGTGTATGCATGAGACTGTGAGCGTGCTATTGTGTCTTTGTTCCACTTGTGAGCACAGATTTACTTCCCTTAACAATCGATACTTTGCGATTCAGCAAGTAGAGAATTGGAATTATATAATCCAAAAAGAAATCTTCATATCCATTAGGGCTGATAGTGTATGAACAGGGACACAGTAGATTCACAGAGAGAGAAGAAAATGAAATAATAAAATAGGATTAAAATACTATCACGAAATATCGAGTTGGTCATAGCCAGCGAGTTATCAGCCGTAGATGAACTGGGCAAACTACGAAACTGACAACAATAATAACAAAAACAACATCTTCGACAGCAAGCATTTTATCTCCCAATTTGCCGAGGTTGTCACCCGAACCAATCGTCAAATATTTAGAAAATAACTCACAATTTAGCTATAGCGGTTACCGTTGTCATTTTGTCATTAGAGTTGTTTCGCTGATGTTATTTAATGCGCTTGATTTGACAGTTATTGCTAGTGACGCAATAAATATTCTTTCAATTACTTGATCCAAGAATTTATTTCAGAAATTTGAGCGGTGCATATCACATTTACAGAGGCCGCTGTCAAAAGAGTGACACTGAAGTAACCACTGCCCAGTGAGAACCTCAGCAACAAAAGCGTACACGTTAGCAAGTAGCTTGTCTGGTCAGAATACTTGAAACGAAATCTATTCCGCAAATGCACGGAATTTACTGTGTTCTTCACGTTTTTCCAGGTTTTGTTTAGCTCCATTTGAACTCCGATTAAGCAGACATGTATACGATAGGGTTCATATAAATACAGAGATGTATTCATATAGGGTTCATAATCAACATTATATAAAGACAAAATGCATCTAATTCTACTATGTTTAATGTAATTTCTTACAATTTATTTTTACGGGGGGAAGCGCTATCTACAAGACAAATGTTTCGAGTTTATAGTCAGGTAACATGAATGAATAAAATGATCTTACTGGAGGCTCAACTTACATCGGATTCAAGCACTCGATAATCAGGTGATTATATTTAAAGACATGTCGGATAAATAAACTGTATAGCACAATAACGGAAAACGCAAAATCCAGAAAAATACTGAGGCATCTTGGAATGGTATATTCTTGTTCACCCCGGAAGGGTGAAAAACAAAGTTCAAGATGTCATTTTTTTTAATTCCTCTTGCAGAGAGCCTGAAAGGTAGTGCAAAGCAGGTCTGCCATAATATAAAAAAAATTGGCAAGAATCATGTGATGCTAAAGATTATCATTTGTAGAAATTTTTCATGGCTATTTCTTGTTCGTCCTGCAACTCTGTAGAAACTACTTCGTTGATTCAGAATCTTAGTGGTGTCTGCATAATATTGAATCGGGCTGCGTGTTTCAGCCTATGGAGGCTGATACACAGAGAGGTAGTGAGTTTCTAAGGCTATTTAACAAGTCATCCAAACGAGGTTTTTAATTGAGCAATAAAGTGTGTTTGGAAATAATGGGAAAACGAAATCTTTGATCATTTGTGGAAGAAATGTGTTTGTGTGTTCTGCAGGCTTCTACGTAATTGTATGGGTTGTGGTGTGTGTGTGTGTGTGTGTGTGTGTGTGTGTAAGTGTGTGCCTGCGTGTTTCTCTGTGTATGTTTGTGCACGTTGGTGTGAGATACAAGGGTCTATGTATCAGTGTGGGATTTAATCTGTGTGTGTGTGTTAATGAGCGTGCGTACGTACGTGTGTCTGTGTGTGTGTGTGTGTGTGTGTGTGTGTGTGTGTGTGGGCGTGCATCTGTCATTGTGTATTTGAAGATAATGACAATCATGAAAGAGATATAATGAATCACAACGTCAGCAATAAACACAATTAACGAATGCAAGCAACAAAAATTATAAAACATTACAAAAGTGTGTTTGATTATTGTAACACAAGGCCATTGACGTAATTAACGGAATTCATTAGGTCTTCACCTAAAGGTACTGGTATATATATGAGATGGAATACACGACCAGAATTTCTTGCTATTCAGTGTAATCCCTATTACGAAATCGGTTTGTCGATCCCAATCTTAGTCATTCTCTTTAACCGTTTCATTCACCAACCCCTTCACTCTCTTTGTCAATTACTTCTTTTCATTCTCTCTCTCTCTCTCTCTCTCTCTCTCTCTCTCTCTCTCTCTCTCTCTCTCTCATTTACTATCTCACTTTCATTCATACCCTCAAACTGTCATGCATTAACGCTATTTGAATAACTCAGTATTTCTTCCATCTAATTCCCCCCTCTCTCTCTCTCATCCAGCAACTTCCCCCCTTCCCTCCCATTTATGACCTCTCTCTCATTCTCTATCTCCCTTTCATTCAATACCACCCTCTGTCCTTCACATTCACTCTCTTTCTCTCTCATTCATTACATCTCACCCAGCCTCTTTTTTCTGAGTGATATTCGCTTTCTTATTCCTTACTTCCTACCGTGAGTTTCTAATATTATGACGTTTTCCTTAGCTTCATAATGTTCTTTTGTGTGGTTTCCGTATTTTTTTCCTCAAACCTTCTTCAGTAATAGACTTCCCTGCATAGATCGTTCTATATTGATACAAGCATGCAAACATACATGTCTAATAATGCATATATCTATCTATCTATCTATCTATCTATCTCTTTCTGAATATATATATATATATATATATATATATATATATATATATATATACATACAAAAGTATGCATAAACTGCATACACTAGAATACAAGCGAATTCGCGCATATACACAATGTTTAAACTGAGGTAAGTACGTATAAACATAGATATAACCACTCAGATACGCTTAGTATATAAGTGTGTGTGTGTGTGTGTGTGTGTGTGTGTTCAGCATAATAGGATAAAGACGCATGTAGACAGAATAAATGTGAATAGAGAAAAAGTGAATGATATGAATCAATCGTGTCAAACACGTTCAACTGCTCATATTAATTGTCGATTGTTTATGTTGCATCTTTTATTCGACACGCAATTTCGCTCAGAATTAGCTATATTGTTAACAGGACGAATTGGTCCCTTTGCATTAAAGGTATTTAAGAATTTTGGGGAAATAACATCAAAAAGGGAACGGAATATTTTATAAAATATAACAACAAAGAAGGATCGACTATAAAATTTCAATTTCAAATGGTGTATATGCAAATATGTGGGCGAATGTTTGTGTGTGTGTGTGTGACTGAACGTGTGTGTGTGTGTATGCGTGTATGTGCATGCCTTCTCATCGAATATTATTGTTTGAAACATCAAAACCACAAGTAGAGAACAACGAACAAAACAAGCACATAAAGTTTCATTTATAATTTTCAGATTCAAACTTGCATACACGTGAATAAATATAAAACATCTATGTGTTCATGATTACACTTATGTGTATATGTGTTCATATGCATACGTCTATATATAAATATATACATGCGTATATACATATACATACATATATACGTATATATATATATATATATACATACATATATACGCATATATATATATATATATACATACATATATACGTATATATATATATATATATACATACATATATACGTATATATATATATATATATATATACATACATATATACGTATATATATATATATACATACATATATACGTATATATATATATATACATACATATATACGTATATATATATATACATACATACGTATATATATATATATACATACATATATACGTATATATATATATATACATACATATATACGTATATATATATATATACATACATATATACGTATATATATATATATATACATACATATATACGTATATATATATATATACATACATATATACGTATATATATATATATACATACATATATACGTATATATATATATACATACATATATACATACACGCATGCATGCATTCATACATATGCATATGAATTTTCAAACATTTTTATCAAATTTTTGCTATGTTATTTCAAACTTTTACTTCGCAGTGAAATCAATTACCACGTGTGATCTTCAACCTTAAATTAAGGAGCATTCAGTGTTGACGCTGAAAGGGAAATTTTGCTTTCTGTTTATTGTAATTGTTTGTGATGAAGCTTTGTTACACGTTGCTGTTGTTGCAATTTTAACATGTCGATACCTTTCTACAATTGATTTTGTTTATTTTGTTAGGTGTTTTTCCTTTTTTGTTTGTTTTGTTTTGTTTTTTTCCGTTATGGTCGGAGTTAGTCGTGAAGCATAACCTGGTTGTAGTGGATCCGATTCAGTTAATGATATTCTAATTCATTGTAAGTGATGGTGTTTTTAATGGAGTTGAATTAGGTGGGTGTTGGGTACAGATGTAGATAGCGGGAGATTTACTCGCAGAATCCCACACACAAACATATATTCACATAGATAAATACATATATGTGTGTGTGTGTGTGTGTGTGTGTGTGTGTGTGTGTATATATATATATATATATATATATATATATATATGTACACATATATACATATAAATATAAATACATACGAAGATATATATATATATATATATATATATATATATATATATATATATATAAATGGGAAAGTGTGTATATGTGTATGTAGATTATAAAAACGATAGAGAAACCAGAATTTGTATGATGAATGGAGAGCCTAATGAATCTCTTATCCAACTTCGTAAACTGGAGCATGGGGATGAAGATATATATGTTACTGTACTAATTAATAATACAACACTTTTTTTAAATTTTTATTTTCAACTTTATTTGATCCCTGAACGCATAAAACAATAAAATGTTTTCAGAACTGCAAATACAATAAAAATACACACACATATTCTAAACTTTTAATTATCATATCGAATCTAAGAATTATTATTTTGTATGTATATTATTTTTGTGTGTTATTGTAGACCTTTGTTTCATGTATCAATCAGAGATATCGATGAATATGCATGGAATACGAAATTAGTGTAATGGGATATAAAAACGTATGGCAGTTTTACAATTATTCCCTGTTATAATGGAAGTAAATTAAAAGCCATATTCGACAGAGAAATATCGAAACTATATTACGTAGATACACATACACCGCGGAAACATTGTACGTGGATGCATAAAAGAGTGGCGCTTATAATGCTACATATGGAGACATACATATATATATATATATATATATATATATATATATATATATATATATATACACGAACACGCATAAATTCGAGCTTGACCGTAGAGATATAAACACGCATATCTGTGTGTATATATGTGTATATATACATATATTCATACATGCGTACGCACATATATATAATTATATTTGTATATTTACAATCGTTTTAGTCATATTAATATAATACAAACATTCATATAATATATAAATATATATGATCATGTATGCATAAACACACACCTATACACACCTTTATATATATATATACACACACACACATATATATATATATATATATATATATATATATATATATATATATATATATATATATATATATATATATATATATATATATATATGTGCATACATATGTGTGTGTATATATATATATATAAAGACAGGAAGAGGGAAAGTGAGAGACAAAGAGATTGATATACATACACACGCGTACATATATGCATATATATATATATATATATATATATATATATATATATATATATATATATATATACATATATATAACACATGTTAATGTTATAAATATTTATGAATGTATCATTATCATGATGATGAGGGCAGAGACGAGGATATTGTGTTTGAGGGTGAAGATGAGGCTGAGAATGGGGATCAGGCGGACGAGCAGAATCATGGAGGATGAAGATAGAGGCGTGGGCGAAGGCATTGTGAATGGTCGCCACTGCGATGTGGGTGACTATGGTGAAGAAGTTGACGATGATGACGATGGCGACGATGATGATGTTGCACTTTCTATGGACGGACATTGATCACTGCTTGTATATTGTCTAATTTATATGCAACAAATGATACACTATTAGAAAGATTAACGGAAGAACGAAAAGAAGTATTAAGGGATTGAGTGGAGAATAATGCCAAGGCAGCATACAAGAAAAGAAATAATCTATGGACATTAATACAAGGTTAGAATCAGAAAGGGAGGTGATATTAATTCGCTAATCACACATTTCCAGATACTGGAGATAGACCGATTCAATTAAAACAGAATACAACATACGCTAATGAAAGAAACGATTAAACATATATAGCATAGTAGTATTCGTTTAACATATAAAACAGCCGAAAACTAATAATATATTGTAATAGGGAATATCACTCTGGTGTGTCTAGTTGTTGTTCTATTATGTTATAGTTATGATATCCTTAACAGAAAACCAAAAAGGAATTTCTAAACCCATTCAGAAAATATAAATTGAGAATATTACGTATATTTACAAGAGTTCATTTAGAATCAATCTGGATTTGTAACTAACGTTATTTGACGAAAATGAGATTATAAAATATTCGATGTAAATCTACACATATATCTTCTCAATAGCAATGGCCAATACATATATCTACGAAACCTGAAGAAAATGGTGAATATTTCCCTGTCATGAAGGACGTCAACACTGACAAAATATAAATTTCAATGTTTGACAGCTGCGAGCAGAAATGGGTAACAGCGGGAGGAATTTTGGAAAAGTAAAAATCGAAATGAACATCGATTGGGACTACAGAATGTGGCGATAAAGCAACAGCATGATAAATTCCTAAATAGAAAATAGCTGAAAAAAATTAATAGGTTGTTGGTAAACTAAGAAGAAATGAAACTATAGGTGAACAAGAATGTATCTAAAGCTGACGATGTATGGCGATCTATTGCGGTATAGTATCAATCTTCGCACAAAAAGCAACGAATGTAATATAATGGCGCTGCATAACTTCCGAAATAGCAAATTGCATGGGAGGGATGAGACGCAACATGTACTTTGGTAACGTAACGTTAGCTTACAAAATTTATGAAGACAAGCCCGTCAGAGTCCGGATTTCAGTAACAGCAAGCTATGCTAGTGGTATTACATACAAGTAGAAAGGGAGGTGAGGTGGCAGAATAGTTTGAACCTCGGGAATGATATCTTTGCACTATTTGGTCCGACTCTTTATATTCTCAGTTCAAATTCCATATGATGAATTCATCTAAAGATGTTAATTAAGAATGAGATCGATGCCATTGACTAGACTCTTCTATTAAGTTTGCTGGCCTTGTGCGATACTCAATCACAAGGAGATAGCGAACAATGGCTAGAATTTTATCATGAGACACCAGCAAGTATCCATGCATCACTTTCAACTGGTAGTAATGTTTCTCTAAAAGCAATAGAAAATGTATCGAAATCTAAATCTAGTCGAAATAAGTAGAACCTTAAGGAAAATCACACATCCCATGACATCCATCCATACTGTAAATATTTTCCACCTATGAGACATGTCTCGCTTCATAAAATGTCTAAATATACCACAAGTTATATCATGTGGAATATTCCTAAAACTAATGAAACTGTAATAGCCATGTTTATTAAAGTCAAGACGTTTCAACAAATTGCTGGTAAGTAAATAAAATTTTATATATGTGTATTCGAAACATCCTCGGCTATCTTCCTAAATTTGGAATTCGAGAAAGTAATCCGGTCAAACAGTAGCAGGAAACTTATTTCGCTTGTGATAATTGTTCTTTAGCAAGCTTTACGTTCCTAATAAAATAATCGTTCATAGGTTTAGTCAGATGCAGGTTTATATTTTTTGATTGTATATCTTCTGGTTTGTTTCTATAGCTTGTATGTGTTTATATGGGTATAGGTTTATATAGGTGTCAATTGGAGACAGTGTAAGAGTGATGAACTGGATACTGCCACACATTAAGTTATTTGAACTGAAGTTTAATGTAGTATATCTGATACTAACGAATTGGAATTCCTTCAGCGGAATATTGTAGAAGAGCAAAGGGAGCTACAAGAGAAGTTTATTTCTGATGCACATGTTACATTTGGATTGGTGGTATTTCTTATTTGGCCCGGTATGTATCTTTCGTGTAGGAATCATTTCATTTTGTTCATACCATTTCAATTTCTCTTATACTTCATATCCTTTGTCTTTTACTCAGTATAAATAACCGAATATTTTACATACGGCCATATAATCCGCAAAGAATTGAAATAAAATGTTTTCAATATTTCATTTTTATAGCAAGTACAACCGTAATAAAATGATATAAACGCAAAGAGAAAATTGTCATTCATATTAGTCTTTAAAATTCTTAGGTATGAAAACGTATCTTATCTTGATACAATCCAATTGCTTATAAACACACACATACATGCATCTATCTATACACACACACAACCTATATATATATATATATATATATATACATACACATGTATATGGACGTATGTATATAAATGTGTGTGTTGATGAGTATAGATCCGTCTGTGTGTGTGAGCGTATGTGGTGTGCGCCCGTATTTATGTATACGTAACACATCAAAAACCCGTTTATTGTATCTACATGAAATAGGATTCCTACTTGAACAACCACATTAGAAGATTCATGTTAAAGTATGGAAGCCTATCTAAATTCACAAATGCTTTTCTATAAATTATATAATATATATATTTATATTAGAAACGGTTGCTAGGAAACAAGTCTGTCTAACATATTCATTTCTATTCCGTAAAGAAAAAGAAAGAACCACATTGAAATTAGACAATAGATATAATAAATTTATTTAAAACTTATTTCTAAGGATAACATCTGGTGCAAGACAATCTGTAGCTTTCATAGGACAATTATACGAGTGTCTAGAACATTATTATCGTTGATGTTATTATTATTATTATTATTATTATTATTACTGTGTTATTATCATTATAGGTGGTGTTGTTTTTGTTGCTGCAGCTGTTGTCGTTGTCACCGTTCTGTTTCTGGTGGTTATGTTACTGGCGGTGAGATATCATATATTTTTCTAAATGTTTCAATATCTTTGCTGCGGGAGCAATTACTACATTTATCTTCAATAAATGCAAGTGGCAGATTCAAGTGCATATTTGAATGTAACACACTGTTTTAGATGATCTACCGATGGAAAACAGCTCTAGTATTATGCGTGCATTTTGAGTTAAGTATACATCTGTCTATCAATCAATCAACCTCTCTTTACGTGTATGAGAAGTATTTATAAATGAGTGTTTGTACATGTTCGTGTATATATAAATATATATTACCATGATAGATCACTAGCCACTACACACTCTTTATTTTCTCTCAATGTTTCTTTCTGTGTTCCTTTCTGTGGAAGAGGTTGGCTCCAAACGTTAAAGACCTTTTCACTTCCCGAGCGTTATACTAATATATATATATATATATATATATATATATATATATATATATATATATCTTTACGCTTTTACTCGTTTCAGTTATTTGACTGCGACCATGCTGGAGCACCGCTTTTAGTCGAGCAAATCGACCCCAGGACTTATTCTTTGTAAGCCTAGTACTTATTCTATCGGTCTCTTTAGCCGAACCGCTAAGTTACGGAGACGTAAACACACCAGCATCGGTTGTCAAGCGATGTTGGGGAACAAACACACACAAACATATATATATACATATATACGATGGGCTTCTTTCAGTTTCCGTCAACCAAATCCACTCACAATTCTTTGGTCAGCCCGAATCTATAAGTGCCATGCAGTGGAATGAACCCGGAACTATGTGGTTTGTAAGCAAGGTACTTACCACACAACTACTCCTGTGATTATATATATATATATATATATATATAAATGTAAGTATGCATCTATGTGCATATGCATCCACACACATACACTCACACACGTATGTATATATCTGTGTGTCTGCTTGTCCTCCCACCATCGCTTGACAACTGATGTTGGTGTGTTTATGACCCCCGTAACACTAGCGGTTTGGTAATTGAGACTGATTGAATAAGTACTAGGCTTACAAAGAATAAGTCCTGGGGTCGATTCCTTCGACTAAACGCGGTGCTCCAGCATGGCCACAGTCAAATGACCGAAACAAGTAAAAGAATATGTATATTGCATTCACGTATAATATATATATATATATATATATATATATATATATATATATATATATATATGTACAAACCAGCACAGAATTTTGTCAGTGAACAGGTCGCTTTCTCAAAGCGACGAAAATATTTTGACAAATTAAATTTAAACGTTGAAGTGAATCTAACGGATGTTGTGTGTTATTTTAAATGGCTCATAAACACCTTCCACGCTGCAATTGTTTTCGTTCCATCACACGATCTCAGATCAGGTCACTTGCTATGCAAGTACATCTCCGTAATATATATATATATATATATATATATATATATATATATATATATATATATATATATATATATATATATATATATATACATACTTTATTAAAAAGCAGATTCGTTTAGAATTTAAACACAACTGTCCGACGAACGGGAACGTGAAACTCTCAGTAACAGTTTGTGGGATATATTTGCTGCTTTTTAATAAACCATTTTACTCAACCTCTGGTATTCGAGTACTATTTTTTCTACCCTGTTTTGCATTTATGTGCTTACTCTGGTATATATATACGAGAGTGCGTGCGTGCGTGCGTGCGTGCGTGTGTGTGTGTGCATACGTGCATATGCCCACGTAATTAGAATTACGATGGTAAAGAATATATTTTTAATAATTCAGCTGAAATTATTGTATTATTGATTCATGCCCAATTTTTAAGCTATAGTTATCAGTCTCCATATTCGAATCTATATCAATGTACGTTGCCTTTCGTTCTCATTGCATCTGCACATCGCATTTGTTCTCTTACCAGTCCAAAGAGGCCTGGCGCGGGTGAGAGAGCATGAGATAAATAACTAAGATAGAATATGCTCAGGAGGAAAGCATAATTTTCGTAATTTACTTAATAATTCAATGATATACTAAATTAGATCGTGATATTTTACATATTTCATGAAGCTTCCGAGCATAAACGAATTCTCTTGATGTATTTCGGTAATAGCATGTAAATAGTAGCTGAAACTTCAGTATGAGAATATGGTTGTCGCTGATCTGATCAAGTTAATAGGGTTAATGTGAATATGATAGAGTTTTAGCTGTAGTCAAGAAGACGGTAAATCGCTTTATCAGGTCAATATAAGACGAGTTCTTACTGTGTCCAGCTTCGGACTGTCAGTATCTAATATGTTTTTATTGTGGAACAGTGTGTATATATATATATATATATATATATATATATATATATATATATATATAAGTACATTTCAGATTATAACAGAAGTCGTTTTATCGTCACATGCTACATACAAACACACTTCAGTAGACAAGAATCCATATATGCATGGCTCTCTAACTGTATGTGTGTATGTGTGTGTGTGTGGATGGATGTATCTCTACTAAGATGTAATATAATCACACAGATATAAACACGTACAAGCTATGCAGACACTATACGTCAGCGGTTATCAATAATTTTGGCTTTTAACTATGGACTTCTTTTGATTTATATTTAGCAGATTTGGACCCTCATCGTCATTCCATTTTCAAAAAGACCCTTTTTATATTTCTAAAAATTATTAGAATCTGTATAAACGATAGTGTAACAATACTTTGTGTACTGTACAAGTATAACACACTTGTTACATAAAATCTTTTAGCAACAAAAT
>NC_142948.1:11423580-11426080 GCF_046866305.1 Octopus bimaculoides | reverse complement strand
AATCTTACCTAGTAGGTATTATTTAAAGCCCTTATTTATTCTATTGGTGATTTTGCAAAATCGCGAAGTTAAGGTGAAATGACCAAACGAACACCGGTTGTCAAGTGAAAGTGTTGGAAAAACGCAACGACTAAGATATACATATTGAAACGTACACGGATACACACGTGCATATTACTATGTATATATTTAATTGTGTGTGTGTGTGGGGGGGGTGAGGTCATATGACTTAATGAGCTGGGTATTTAGAGTTCGATTTCCGACCGTGCTTTTTGTCCTTAAGTTAGACACTTTACCTCACGTTGCCCCAATATACTCTGCATGGAATAATGACTAGAGTAGTACCTGTATTTCAAAGCGCCAACCTAGACACATTCTTATTTCTTTACTGCCCACAACGAGTTTCACACAGAGGGGACAAACAAGGACAGAAAAACGGATTAAGTCGATTATATCGACCCCAGTGCGTAACTGGTACTTATTTAATCGACCCCGAAAGGATGAAAGGCAAAGTCGACCTCGGCGGAATTTGAACTCAGACGAAATACCGCTAAACCGCTAAGCATTTCGCCCGGCGTGCTAACGTTACTGCCAGCTCACCGCCTTCAACCTAGACACATTTTTTGTCACTCCGAATCTTCCTGGGATCTATGCTAACGTTATGCATGTTTGTGGAGTGCTCAGCTACTTGCACGTTAATTTCCTGAGGGAAGGCTGGTCCGTTGTCGAATTTATTTCTGAAACGAATTTGAGTTTTGGTAAACATGGTTGCCGAAATAAAAACACTGATACTGAGATACACATTTCCTTTTGAGACGATGAAAATTGCATGAATATAAGTGTACGATTAATAGAATCGCAGTTGCACAGAGGACAGAAGCAATATTCAGTTATAGTGTTATTCCTACTGTTGAGAATCGACTCCTATGACGCATTTCCTTCTCTTTTCTTATAGATCAATAAAGTTCAGAACCATTCAAATGGAGTATTCTATGTCATATTAATATATCACATCATATAAGTTATTGGCACGATAAAAAGAATATTGGAAAGGACTCGTCTAGGTCAGAGAAAACAATTCCGAATTAGATTCAGCCGCTACAAAGTCGTAGATACTCTTAATGTATATGCTAGGTCAAACAGAATTTTGGGGTCAGGTGTTAGTCAGTTTCATCACCTGCAATTCTGACTTATCCACTGCATTATTGACCTACGCTTTGTTTTAACAGCTCTGAAACGGACAATGGCAGAGTTGATATCTGCCTGACATGAAAGAGTTTAAAGAGCCGCTATTAGTACTACACGCCATTTTGTCTTGCACTGTAAAGATTGTCATCGTTCAGTAGAATAAAATATAATAAAACCAAACGTCAGTCTTACAAATAAACAAGAGAGCTTGCAATTGCGTATCATAAAGCATGAAAGGAGAATATCGTGCTTGCTGTCACCTTTATAAAACGATTTTATTAGGCATTTTCTACATTTGTGAAAGATATATGCTTCGTATTTTCAGTTCCTATATCACGTGGATTTTGCATATATTGATAGGTTTGTATGCAATTCCGAATATTGCGTTCTACTGGCAGCACACCTTACTTCCAGCAAGCAGATTTAGGGTATATACACGTACGTACGTATTTATGTATGTACCTTTATCTCTATGTTTGTATGCATATATGTATGGAGGCGCAATGGCCCAGTGGTTAGGGCAGCGAACTCGCGGTCATAGGATCGCGGTTTTGATTCCCAGACCGGGCGTTGTGAGTGTTTATTGAGCGCAAACACCTAAAGCTGTTTCTGTTGTGCCTGTAATTCAAAGGGTCAGCCTTGTCACACTGTGTCACGCTGAATATCCCCGAGAACTAAGTTAAGGGTACACGTGTATGTGGTGTGCTTAGCCACTTGCACGTTAATTTCACAAGCAGGCTGTTCCGTTGATCGGACCAACTGGAACCCTCAATGTCGTAAGCGACGGAGTGCCAGCAACACATTGTATGTATCTTTATCCCTATTTATGTATGTGTATATGTATGTACCTATCTGCCTATATATGTGCCTAACTATTTGTCTATATTTACCTATATATATCTGTATGTTTTTTTTTGCGTACGTATGTGTGAATGTATTGACATCAAATATAGGTATAGCAGTGTGTATGTTAATGTCTCTACTTAATGACGGAATACAGACAGAAATGTCTTGTCTATATTCCATCGTTCCTGAACACACTTGATGAGATCGATTAAAGTGCACACATTTAAATATCAAAGAAAATCTCATGAAACCGATCACTAGTGCATAACCTAAACTACGAGGATTAAATTATTTCTTAAACCTCATAAAATATTTTCTTAAAACTCAGAAAATTGAAATTTATTCGAAAACAACTAAAACGCATTTGCTGAGGTTTTCATATTTGTGACGTAGATTAAAAGAAAAAAATATAGCACTTGATAAATCTGTATTTAGAAGATGGGAGATAAAGTCACGCTATCCTTCG
>NC_142948.1:11406080-11418580 GCF_046866305.1 Octopus bimaculoides | reverse complement strand
TATATACGTGCGGGTTCACACTTTATGCATATATATATATATATATATATATATATATATATATATATATATATATATATATTTATATATATATATATATATACGCACACATACACACACACACATCTATCAATTTACAGGTAACCGCGTGGCCGTGTGGTAAGAAGTTAGCTTCCCAGTCACATGGCTCCGCATTCAGTTCCATTGGGCACGTGTTTTCCTCTACAGTATCAGACCAGTCAAAGCCTTTTGAGTGTATTTGTTAGACGAAAAGAGAAAGAAGCCCGTTCTATATATATATACATATACACACATACATACGTGTGTGTGTATGTGTGTGTGTATTTGTGAATGCGTTTGCGTGTGCCTCTGTGTTTGTTTGTTACCGGAAAACGCTTGACAATCGGTGTTAGCCGGTATACATATCCCCGTAAAATAGCGGTTCTGAAAAACGGATCAATGGAATAAGTACCAGGCTTTAAAAAAATTACTGGGATCGATCTCTTCGACTGTCAATTCTACAAGGTGCTGCTCCAGCCTGGTCACTCTCTAATTTTCTTATATTTACTGCAACCATTTTTGCATTCACCTTTCCTTTTTTTTTTTTTTTTTTTTTTTGTCTGACATTAATTATGGTCAATTTGCAAGGCCTTGATGTAGCATCTCAATTGATATAAATCGAAATATATTCACATTACGGAATTTTAGTTCAGTTTAGCTTATCTCTGTCTTCCAATTAATTTTTTTATTTTTTTATTGTTATATATAAAAGACGCAATTTCATTTGTACTCTCAGAGTTTTAATCATTGGTGATCTGAAGTGCTAGCTCAATATATTTGCATTGCTTTGTGAATATATATAGTTGTATTATATAATGAGGTGCAAGCATATGTATATTCAGACTTGTGAACATAATGTATTATAACCTGAAACTTATTTCATGAAGAACGGTGTGAAACAGCTGTAACGTTACGGGTGTCAAGTGGTTCAATAAATATATTCACTTCTCATTCTCTTCAAATATTATCGTTTACATATACATAAATATCCATACATATAGATATATATGTACATACATATAAATACACACACGTATATACATATATATACATATTACTATGTGTGCGTGTGTGCGCTTGGGTGTGTATGTATATCTGCATATCTATGTATACATATATGTGAGTGTGTGTGTTTAAGTATGTGTATGTGTTTGTACGTGAATGCGTGAGAAAAAGATAAATAAGTTCATATATATATATATATATATATATATATATATATATATATATATATATATATATAGAGAGAGAGAGAGAGAGAGAGAGAGAGAGAAAGAGAGAGAGAGAGAGAACGGGAGAAGTGATAGAGATAAAGAGAAAGAGAGAGTAGTATTTGTTGCACAGTTGTTAAGACACACTTATATAATGGCCTTTATAATGAAGCGGAAATAATCGCCAGAATAGCTATTATGATGATACGGTGATGGTGGATATGAGAAATTTATTATGCCAAACAAATTGCTCTAAATTTACGTTAAAATGTGCAAACAGAAACACCCTGGATATGTATCTAAAAACAGAATAGAATCGGGTTTTCCATAAAGCATGGTAACGCGCATAAAACCTAATTTTTTTCTGATGTGAAAGCGTTTGTGTTCGTCTGTGTATACATATATATACTTGCACTAATGTAAGAACCTATGTGATTTATAAGTAAATATACATATATATATATATAATATGAATATATGTGCGTGCATATACATATGCATATATTAATGGTCTCTTATAATCCATATATTGTGTATTTTGTATATTTTAATATTTTACATTTGGTAATAACATTAATACTTGAAATGTGAGTTACTCTTTATAGAATATTAACAAAAAAACTTCTACACATTTAGTTTTTGTCTAAAATGGTTGCGGCATCAACATTGTAGTTTAATAGACTACATGTCTGTGATTGACTCTAAAATTCAATTTATTCCAAAGATCAATAAATGATTCCCATAAATCCCAAAAAAGAAACAAAAAAAAAACAATGGCAATAAACAGATCCACACATATATCCACAGAATGTAGCATCTATTTCTGTGCATTGTACAGAAGCACATGATAAAACTGAGTAGAAGCGCACGGATACGCGCCCATGAGAATATATATATATATATATATATATATATATATAGAGAGAGAGAGAGAGAGAGAGAGAGAGAGAGAGAGAGAGAGAGAGAGAGAGAGAGAGAGAGAGAGAGAGAAAAGAAGAGAGAAAGAGAGAGAAAGAGAGAGAAAAGAAGAGAGAGAGAGAAAGAGAGAGAAAGAGAGAGAGAAAGAGAGGAAAGAGAGAGAGGAAAGAGAGAGAGAAAGAGAGGAAAGAGAGAGAGGAAAGAGAGAGAGGAAAGAGAGAGAAAAGGAAAGAGATTGGGAAAGTGAGTCAGTGATATATATATATATATATATATATATATATATATATACACACACATATACATATATATATATATATATACACATATTCATATATACATACATACATACATGCATATATATATGTGTGTGTGTGTGTGTGTGTGTATGTATGTATATATACACTTCCTCACAGACACATTTTCTGCATATTAGTGTTTGCATATTCATATTCAAATTCAGAGATAGACACTTTTACTCGCACGTAGTCGTAGGCAAATATGTAGACAGACACTTGACCACATACACATTTGTGTGAGTGTGCGCGCCCGCACACGAGTGTATCGTTAGATAGACAGACAGGCATACCGACAGACATATAGAGATCGTTACCAAAATGGAATGAGAGTTATAACATGGTGGATGACTACACAAATATTTTCCTAACAAGCTACATGTATGACTGTATAGACAGTGCCTAGATAGAAAACTGGTCGGATGAGTGTTGATGTGTGATGATAAATCGAAGTAGAATGTTAACTGTTTGTTAATCTGCTGGTTACTGCATGGTACAGAGATGTCACGTCTGTGAAATAGATACTGTCATCTCTAATTTATACCTGGAACTAAAAATCGCAGAAGTACTTACACATGATATGAAGATAAATCGAGATAACATCTATACCTAAAGATATACAAACACATATACTTTCATCGATACAAATTCAAACTTGCGTGGAATAAGACACACGTATAGGTTCATATTCGCACACATGTACATACGTATAACTATACAAACAAAAAGACAATGAGGTGCAAATATACATAGAGACAGAACTACATATATATATACATAGATATGTACGTATAGAAAGCTAGAAGTACATACACAAACAAATACATACTGTAAGACAGAAATATATGTAGATATATACAGACACAAATATGTATATATGAATATAACAAAGAGGCTGATTTACAAAAAGCGTAGAGAGATACACACAGGCGTACACATATATATGCGTACTTCTACGTACATATGTGAATGTGAATTCCAATTTTTTTTTTCTTCGTGGTGTATAACGATTTTACATTGAATATATATAAGGAGACAAAGAGACGCAAACATGAATAAAGACAGAACTATAAATATATATACATAGACATATGCATACAGAAAGGTAGAAATATGTACACACAAATACATACATTTAAAAAGAAATATGTATAGATATATACAGATACAAATATGTATGTATGCATATAAGCAGAGATGCTGACGTATAAAAACCAAAGGGAGACCACAAATAAGACCATACATATATATGTACCCCTACGTACACATGTGAATGCGTATTCCCATTTTTCCCTGCGGTGTATAACGATTTTGCATTGAATATATGGAGGAACAATTGTAATTCGTTCATATACACAGATATGTCACTATAAATTCTCATTGTGTCTCTAAATATGCGGTTATTTTTTTTTTCTTGAAAACAAATGAAAATATCATATTAATAGGAAGGCAAGAAGAAATATTCAAAATAATTATATATACTATAATAAAAGAGCCATAAAAATAGAACATTAGTCTGATTTTAGCTTAATATTTGAAGTAGATTGAAAATCAATAATTCAATTTGTCATAAATACATGTATGTATGTAAGTATGTGTATATACATATATATATATATATATATATATATATATATATATATATATATGTGTGTGTGTGTGTGTGTGTGTGTGTATGTATATATATATATATGTGAGTGTATATTTATTATATATATATACACATACATACGTATACAATATATATGCATATATATATACATATGCACATATATATATGCATATATACATACATATTCATATGCATACCTGTGTGTGTGTTTAATTGTATATATTTTCTTATATGCATGCATACATACACACACACATATACATATGTCTTATGCATTTATGTTTATACGCATATATGTATATACATGTGTGCGTGTGTATATATGCATATATTGCATTAATATCGACCAAAGGTAGAATGAGTGATCATCACAGCAGGATTGGTGATTGAAAATTTTCTTTTAATAGTAAAAATTCTCTGAAAACGATGACAATGGATTCGTGATAATATATTTCTATGAAACCATTGGTATCGTATTAACAGTAGTTTACTAAAAGAGAGGAAAAGGCTTTGACAATACAGATTTGGTGTATGAGCATACGACTGGTGACGAACAACACTGTAATATCCTCTATCAGCTTCGATATCGTGTTCTAAAAATATTCATTAATATTTACACTTGTTTAGGGACAGTGCAGTCGTTATTAAGAATAATGTCGAATGCACTGCAACTATTAATATTTTAATTACTATATTAACTGATAAGATAATTAAGGATATCTTTTATTAAATTTCGTCTATGATGCTGCATCGAATTATAGGTTAAATTTCTCAATATCCACTTCTGTGTAGTATTTTTATAGTGATTGTCTTCATAAATGCTAAGTGACCGGATATATAAGAGAGCATAACTCCTTTCGGCGTCGATTAAATAAGTACCAGTTAGGCACTGGGGTCGATGTAATCGACTTAATCCCCTCCCCCAATCTGTCCTAGTACCAACAATCTGAAATCGTTATTATCATCATTATTATAAAGTCGCCGAGCTGGCAGAATCTTTAGCACGCGGGGCAAGTGCCTATCGACATTTCGTCTCTTTACGTTTTGAGTTCAAATTCTGCTGCGGTCGACTTTTCCTTTCATTCTTTCGGGATCGATAAAATAAGTAGTAGTTGAACACTGGTATCCATGTAATCGACTCATCCTCTCCCCCACCCCACAATTCCTGCCCTTGTGACAAAATTTGAAAACATTATCATTGTTATTATCATAGCGATGAGATGGTAGACGTATTAGCTTGTCGGCAGCATATTTAGTAACGTTTCGTCCGCTAGTACGTTGAGAGTTCAAGCTCCGAGAAATCAACATTTGCTTCTCACCTTTGAGGGACCGATAAAATGAGTAGCAGTTGAGCACTGGGTTTGATATAATCGACTGTCCCCCTCCCCAAGATTCCAGGGTTGTCCCTATAATAGAAAATATTATTATCGTTAATTTGAAGGCGGCTAGCTGCCAGAGCCACTCCACACGAAAAGCTCTGCAGGTTATTTTAATTTTTTTTTTTTGTAGCTTTACGTTCCGAGTTCGATATCTCTAGAGGGCGACTTTGTCTATTAACCTATGGCGATCTTTTAAAAGTATACCATTTGAGCATTGCGGTCGATGTGATCGATTAGTCATTTCTCGCAAAATTTCAAGCCTTATGTCAAATAGCAGAATTAGTTATCATTCATACTTTGTCATGCAGTCCAGATGTTAAATTCAGTAACTGGTCATCGGTCAAACCACAAGGACCTACTGAAGAACATTCTGGAAGGCTGACTTTCCTAATACACCAATCTTTTATGGTATTCCTAGCCACTTTACGAAGCTTTGAAATTTCACAACTGGTGTCAATTTATAATTTACCCTCTCGCATTTTAAACACTATTTTTATCGTCAGTTTCATGTTGGAGAACTTGGTGATGTTTTCTACATCTTTACTCGCATTATTCAAGTCATTTGAATTACTGCGTCAATGACCTGACAATATTCGTTCTTCGTGTCCTTCTATACAACAATATTCGATCGTCGATACTCAGTTACTGTATCAGTCTGAAAAGCATAATCTCAGTATATCTTTCCTTTTCTCTTAGTATGAGCTTCCATTCTCATAACAGTTGTCTATTTCTGCATATTGGTTTTTACAAAATAAAAGCCTGTGGAAGTACAGACAGATTTTATCATCGCGCTTGTACTTTTAGTACGCATATCTCTCATATACACTTACCGAATGATTTACATTTTCCGCATTCTTTTCAAAGAGTTGACGTTTCTGTGACAAACGTTTTGTAGCTGTTAAACTTCACAGAACTGGCACCAAGAGCTTTGTCTAGAGCTGCAATTGAAACGGTCTCACCACTAGGCTTCAAATCTCCTCACTTAAATTATGAATATGATGATCTTTTATCGTTGACATCCTGTGCATCCGTTCCAAACTAACTATGCATTCTTATTTTCGGCGAACCTTCTTTTCTCTTCAACCCATTAGTTACATTCTTACAAAACATTTCATCTGCATTATCACACATCATCATCTGCACATCGCAACAACACTTCATCCCTATTTACCAAATATTCTGCAAGACTTCTTTCAATGATTATACAATAATCCATGTCGATGAGACCTCTACCACCGTTATTTCTCTTCATGTACAATCTATTTATATTTGTTTTAGAGTGTAATTTTCACGTTTTTCTATCCAAGTTTGATATTTCTTCTTCCTCATTATTATTATTCTTATATCATTATGATTATTATTAATATTATTAGGGTGTTAGAGTGGGAAAATCCTTAGAGCATTGAATTAAATGCCTTGCGTTATTTTCTCGGCACATTCACTTTCTGTTAATATGCCGCCGAGAATCTTTTGCCTTTCATCATTTCGAAGATCAAAAAAAAAAAAAAATACGAGTGAAGCCGGGGACCAGTCACTAAATCTATCTCCTTCCCCTCAAGACCCCTGCTTAAATAAAAAAAAAACTCACTACTACTACTACTACTACCACTACCGTATAATATGCATTTCTCTCGATATTTCCTTATATGCCAATGACGCCTGATCAAATTTGTTTTTAAAACGTTTGGGTTCGATAAGATAGAAAACCAAACATGTAACTCAGTGAAATTAATCCTGGAATCCACTCCCCTCTCCAAATTGTTTGCCTTGCAATTAAAATAGAAATTAACTTTGGGTACGAGTGGAATTTTTCTCCGATACCCGAGGTAAAGAATTAATTCTTACTGCTGACTCATTCTCTTTGCTTCTGACATTTTGACATTTTCAAATGAAAATATCTGCTAAACAAAAGCAACATGCTCATAAAGATACAGAAAAAATGGGATTGTCGTCAAGCATTTAATAAGAAAACCTACTGATCATTCAAATGAACATTTAAATCGAAAAAAGATTATTTTGAACTTTATATATATATATATATTTTAAACGACAATATCAGCTGCACAGAGGTATACACTTTAGGGATGAAAGAAGAACAAATACAGCAGCATTGGTAAAGGAGTCAGTTTTTAACTATCGATAAACCGACACTTTGTTCCTTTCTTTCTTTCCCTTTTACTCTCCCTTTCTTTCTTCCTTTTCTTCCTTTCTTCCTTTCTTTTCAGAGAGAATTCACAGTCAAGCGCTGTTATTTTTATATGAATGTAATTAATCAGTAGAAGTACAAAGTGTTGGTCAAATAGTTTTCAATTATATTTTATTTAACACGTTGCCTGCTACAGGATATCGATATGATCTGCTTCTATTTGCCAAAATGGTTTTATTAACTTTCTCAAATCAGAAAGCTGAAATATTTTTTGCGGTGGTATATAGGTACATAATACGTGTAATTACACTACAATGATGTGATACGAGTTATCTCATAGTAATACAAAATGCTCAGATTGGTTTGCTATGAAGGCTCTGATGGTATGTTATTCATTATTTGAATATGTCTCTTCATTGTATAATGTTTTCTTTATTTTTTCAGATTTATAAATAACTATTATAAATTTTGATTTGTAATAAATAAGATGCCAAAAAGTTTTTCCAGTGAAAAAATTGCTGGAATGCTTCAGATACACGCGGAAAATGAACTACCGGAAGATGATATCTTAGAGTCAGAGAGAGAGTGAATACTCAGATACTTTGGATAACAATTTTGTAGCAAATACCAATGACACCAGTTCTACTGACGAAGATGAACAATTAGTTGCTCGAGGTCGTAAGAGACACCGCAGTTCTCCGCACCAACTGCACCAAGTTCTCCAGTATCAACTGCATCGACATCTAATAGTTATACCCGATATATATATAGATGTTTTACCAAATATATTTCCTGGCAGGTGCCATTGGGCAAATAAAGGGTGTCTTTAGTGTTTCCACAATACACTCACAATTTTAGTTCCAGAGGCCAGTTCATTTTAAGCGTGTTACAATAAAATAGACCTCTACGAGTATGCTCGAACCTGGCAAGATTGCCACTTACGAGATAACTTGTAGTTGGCAGTGAACATTTTAATACTGCTATGTTGTTCATTTATTAAAAGGTTTTCTTGAGCTTTACCCGTTCTCTATCGTCTATTAGTGACTGAAGTCAGAACGTTCTCTCTTGTATTTGACGCCGGTTCGCTCCAAGTTCCAAGGCAGGAATTTATCTGGATTCGATGTGAGCGACTCCAGAACATGACTGGTGTTTATCTAAACGACCCCGAAGCAGAAGGTATTAACGGCAATGTTTAAACATCAGTGGCATTTCAACTCAGGACGCAAGAAGAAATGCTGATCAGTATTTTATCCGAGGTGTTAATGATTCTGCTTGCACGCACCTAATTACTGGTTTTAAATTTCCGTGCAATTTTACATAAATATCTCGGGCTTAACATCCAAATTCACAGAATTCATTCAATAACTCTACTTAAATTTTGGTTGGTACGTGGTTTAGAAAAAAAAAAAACTAACACTACACACTCAATCATTTGACAATGGACACTGACATTAGGCAGAAAAATGTGTGTCTCGAAGGACAGAGCATTGAAGACAAGCCCTTGTAGTAATCAAATGAAGACGTGGTCGACGTTGAGTTCCATTATTCAAGTTTCGATAAAATATAACACCAGTCAATAACACGAATTTATAGCGTCTATATATAACTAATTGTTCTCTCCAGCCTAACCTGGCAAAAGTGTGGCCTGGTGTCTAATTTAGAAATCATTATATATGATTATATCAAGCATACTGAAGTCGTTGCAATTGTTGTTATTTTAATTTCCAATAAAATTACTGGACAGACAAATGTGAAATGCTGCCAAATGGGAATCATTGCCAAATATATATAACTTAGTATTTTTAATATTTTAAACTTTGAAACAAAGAGCTGACAGAACTATTCAGCTCACAGTGATATAGCTTTTACTTGCTGCTCCATAATTAGAGGTCTCTGACCTCTATAAACAGTTTTCGAGGTAGGTACTAGCACCCTTAGTTGAACTTTCATAAACATAACTGACACAAAGGCCCAAGGATAAAGGTAGTAAGCCATTTATATATATATATATATATATATATATATATATATATATATACATACACGCGGATGTATGCATGCGTACATGCATGTACGTTTACCTATCTATCTGTGTGTGTGTGTGTGTGTGTGTGTGTGTGTGTGTGTGTGTGTGTCTATATGTGGTATGCTTTCTGCAGTTATAACCAAGCGATTTTTTTTTTGTTTTGCATTATTTTGTTTCTGTATATATGAGCCCCTTTATTCGTGTAATAATTAAAAACGCAAAAATAACGTGCCCCGAATGATTGCTGTGTTTCAACATCCTATTGAAATTGATCCATGTAATACAGGGGCCGCATGAAATTCTGTTGATCATAATTTCTCATATATATAGACAGATAGATATGCATATATGCATACGCATGTGTATACATATGCATGCATATATAGTTATGTGTATGTGTATATATATATATTTGTGTGTGTGTGTGTGTATACATATATATGTATATATATATATATACATAATTATGATCCAGTTGAATTCATCATCATCATCATCACCGTTTAACGTCCGCCTTCCATGCTAGCATAGGTTGGACGATTTGACTGAGGACCGGTGAACCAGAAGGCTGTACCAGACTCCAATCTGGCAGAATTTCTACCACTGGATGCCCTTCCTAACGCCACCCACTCTGAGATTGTAGTTGGTGATTTTACGTGCCACCAGCATGAGTGCCACTCAGGCGGTACTGGCAACAGCCACGCTCAAAATGGTGTTTTTCTTACGTGTTACCTGCACAGGAGCCAGTCCATCAGCACTGGCAACGACCTCACTCAAATGATTTTTCACGTGCCACCGGCACAAGTACCACTAAGACGACGCTGATGACGATCGTTTACGTGTAACAGTATTCTAGAGTAAAGATTATTGACCATCCACCGGAGACACTGGCTCTGAAAGAGTAAATTTGTTAGAAATGTAGAGATGCGAGAGAAACTGGTTTCACAATTTCTGTACGCCCTTTCATATTTAAGGTCAAGATCTGTCGAAATTTGGTACAATTTTCATGCTTACTTGTGCAACATATATACATATACATTATCGACTTATATACGCACATGCTCACACAAACACACAGACATAAGTAGGTCCCTAGTATTGTCAGATTTTCTTTATTTTTGTTATGCACTCTGGAGTAAATACCCTCAGTATTTGGCTGGTATTTTATCGAACCGTAGTTTTTTTCTATATTACTTATGAAAGATTTTTACTCTGCTGTAGTATTCTCCTTTTCCTATATATAATTTCGATTTCATTGAATCGATTTTATACCTCCCATAACCGATTCGTCCTTATGTACTTTGAATATGAAACTTCTGGTGTATTTTTTATTTCTCATTTGATGTTTCTGATGATATTTCTGTCGATATTAGCTAATTTCCCAGTTGGACATCTCTGGCGCATTCTCTAGTTCACCAGCATTAATTACCATGGTTACGTTCAAGTAGAATATGCACTCGCTTTCCTCTTTCAATTATATTTTATATTTTTTTTTTATACATTTATTTTATATTTCTTCATTTTGTTTCTGTCTTTATCGTATTTTATCTCTATCGCCCATTTCTGCATCAATGATCAACAAACAATACTTCAGAAAGATCAACAAATGAATATTTTTTTTTTGCCTTTGTGTTTCTCAATGTCATTTTTTTCTTTCTTTCCGTGTCCTAACATTTCTTTGTTTGAATCGTTACTGTTGAACAAACATTACTTGTTCCGCTTGTAATTCTATTCACAGAACGATTGACAAGATTATGTAACAAAGCCTTGGTGGATATTTTTAAATACATCATAGTATTGTTTTAAAGTACCTAAGCTTTTATTTTGTTTTCCGGACAAACAGATGCATATTGTAGCCAATATATATATATATATATATATATAATAACATATGTACAGCTCTATAGTAATATAATGGCAATCTTCTTTCTCTACGTCGACTTCGTACATTTGTCCTTTGTGCTAATATAAATTAATGTCTTTCACTTTACTTCACTGATGTTTACATTTATTCATTATAATATTCTTCAATAGCTTCATGTTGTGTTTGTCTAACAATTTGCTTCGGGCTGCTGCTGTATTCTATTAAATTCTGTGTTTATAATTGCATCATATACAAAGCGTTCTCCGTTTCCATAGATACGTTTTTGATGTAATTGCCATCGACCAGAGACACTGGTTTGGAAGGAGTAGATTTGTTAGAGATGCATAAATGCGAGAGAAATTGGTTACACAGTTTCCGTACGCCCTTTCATATATAATGTCAAGAACTGTCTAAGTTCGGTACAATTTTAATGCTCACTTGTGCAATATTCTCCATATAGAAATAATGATTCCTATAGGATGTGGAAACAGTGAAGTTTGAATAGTGAAAAAAGTCTAACAAATAATCCCGTTAAACAAAATTAAGATGATTTGGGAACAGTTTAACTATGTCCGACACCATAGAGAAGAAATAATTATATACACAAAACAAAAAAATTAACCATACATAAGTGCAGTTTTTGTTGCGGTTTGGTGGCTTGTGTGCTTGAGTGATACTGAGAATTATGCCAGCAAAGGAGTTCCTATACTAGACAGGTTAGAGGTAGAGTACAATATATTAAAACAACCTGTTCTCAGAGAGGCCAAATGGTTTTGGATAGGGTAAACACACCTTTATAAAAATAAGAAAAAAAAAAACAGACGAAGATACAGAATAATCGGTGATGATATAAAACCAAAAGACAGAGGAGGGGAAAGCTTCCTCTTAATGAAAAATAAGACGCAGTGCAACAAAATCCTAATGAAAGCTGCGAGGCATCAGCGCTGAAAATGTAGAGTTCGAGCCAGAGAGAAATATAAAGACAATC
>NC_142948.1:11343580-11401080 GCF_046866305.1 Octopus bimaculoides | reverse complement strand
ATATAATGAAAATGTCCAGTTGTTTCTATATTTCAATATATCAATATTTATCATTACACTGAGGTCGACTTTGCTTTTCATACTTTTGAGGTGTTTGATGTAAGTACCAGTTCAGCACTGGGGCCAATGCAATGTACTTAACCCCGACCTCGAAGTTGCTGGCCTTGTCCTAAATTTGAAACCAATATATCAACGAATATTTGTCACAAGTTTTTTTTTTTAATGAGCATTCATACGAAGCAAAAACATCAATGTAGTTTGGAAAGCTATAATGGCTGTCGTAGAAAATTTGTAAAGTGTTGAATAGTTTTCTTAATACATCGAATACATGGACTGAAATGCATTTATATGTACATTTATACGTGAATGGAGGCGGCATATCACTGTTATTGAATGATGAGTATTACCTTGTTCCATCAAAGGAGTTATGTGCTCCTGAATCAACATATAGGTGGTTTATCATTCCACAAACCCATATAATCTCAATGTAATTCTCGCGCGTCCTACACTATAGATTACAAAGCTATATCCTTTTAATTATACGTACAGTTTACCTCAAAGAGGTCTGTAACTAATTTCATTCACAACATATGGCTGCAGACGTGGGTATCGAAAATGTATTTTATACAAGTTGATTTACATTGAGATTTCATTTCTGGTCTTGTGTCTGCAAACCCATCTCCTCAATCGTAGAACCATGCTCTGTATGCATTTACAGAAGTACACACACACACATTGACGGACGCCTACAAAAAATCCGTACACATACACCCTTATATAAAGCCATATGCATTTATATAAATATTTATTTATGTCTGTATGCATTTACACATGCGTGTTTTTAAGTCCAATATATGATTGTCGTGTTTTCATATTTCGTTGTGTATATACGAACTCAAGCACAAGTACAATTACTCTGATTATATCAAATTTAATTACAAAGGATTTGTAAAAACATCTATATTAACCTATTTTACATAATTTCCGAATGCGGATGGAGAGAAGGGGATAAGTTTAGCGATTCAAACAGCGTCTCTGAAACGTTTTATATTTAAGCATAGGAAGAAAACGACACTGATGAGAAATTTTCTGTAATGGAAAAGTATTTAGGAAAAACTAAGCGTATATGTGTACACACATACATAAAGAATGTTATATATGTATAAACGAATTTATATATGTATAGAATAAGAGAGAGAGAGAGAGAGAGAGAGAGAGAAAGAGAGAGAGACAGAGAGAGAGAGACGGGGGGAAAGAAAGCAAAAGATGTAGCATAATATAAACATATGTATGTGTGTGAGTATGTATGTGTAAATATATATTTATATATATATACACACATCTATATATACATATATATATACACTTATATATATATATGTATATATATATATATATATATATATATATATATATATATATATATAGTTCAAAAAAACAATAACAAAAAACAAAAGACAACAAAGTGAGGACGTGATATGGATAGTATTATTGGACGCTCACACAGCTACGTTCATATGTACACACAGACACATACATAGAACTTCACATGTATATACGTGAAATACTCCTTTATCATATTTTTTTTTCTTTAATTTCATAAGACAGCGGGTATTGTGATTGCACTTTCCATTTATTCATTAAGTGATAGCATAATTAGAAAATGATTTAAAAGAACATGATTAACTTAAAGACTTGTCCTGATAGTATCGTGCAGTAATTTAATCGGATATATGTATTAAAAGCGTCTTTGCTTCAATGGAACATACGGATTTTCCTAATCAATAACATATATTGTGTAGGATGGGGAAATATAATCAGAATGTTCATGATGTTAAACCATGCTTTAATGCAAGAACTCAAAATCAATTTATAAAGTATTTAGTACGCTCCTTCCATTTTGCCTTTGGGTTTGCATTGATCTATCTTTTAATTATTTGAAAGAAACTTTGTGCAGCCAGATACAAGGAGACAGGGTGACTGTAGATTTGTGGAAATTTTACAGTTCTGAAATTTTGGTTTTTATATGAATGCATTTATTGCTTCACTTTGAGAGAATCAAAAGCCGTTTGTGGTATTTAATTCCTTATTAAATTAGCTAGTCTAATTACTCAAGGAAAATGTACAAGATGTTGCTGAAGATTTTTATCTATGAATGATTAATGCTGTAACTGCGTATGTAGTACGGCCTTGTGTTTAAAGAGTTTACCCTGCAATAACTTGGTTCAATGAATGATTCCTCTGCGCAGAAAAATGTTCAATTGATGTTCGTACCATAATATTAGCCGGATCGAAAATGATAATAGAAGGCCTTCGGAGAGACAGCATCAGTTGCTGGACAATCGTATGAATCTTTTGCTTCGGTTTCTACCCAGGACTTTTACACAAGTGTGGTTTCTCTAGTGTCAGCTGCATCATACAACAATTCGGACCACCTTTTGAATTTTTAGACAAGATATTTTCATGGGTTGATTTCCCCTGCAGAATACAAGATTCTCTGTGAAATATTCGAGGGGTGTATGAAAAGTTTTGAGCTTTCAAGGCCTTTAAGCCGCAAACTCTTGTACTTTCATCAGAGGTCTTGTACCAAGTTTTTTTTTTTTTTTTTTTTGAGGCTCAAGACTTTTCATACATCCCTCGTACATAAATGTTTCACATATTTGAAAGATTGTGAAAGAACAGTTTGCTTCCAAAACTCCTGGTGCCGGGTTCGGTCTCATTACCTGGCGGCATGACCCCATGCGGACGAAAGATATGAGTGGATTTAATAGACAAATCTTAAAGAACATCGTCCTATTTATATTGATATGATTGTGTGTGTGTGTGTGTGTGTGTGTGTGTGTGTGTTGTGCATGGATATGTGCGTGTACCTATACTTCTTCCCTTTGTCTCAGAAAGCTTCTCCTATGGTATTGAATTCTGTTCGTCCCAGTAAGCAGCGGTTCGAAAAGCAGGAGAGACAGAAGTAAATACTTGATTGCCTACTATTACCTGTTTGGAATCGATTAACTCAAAACCAGCAACTGAGGTCTGGAAAAGAATAAAGGATTATCTACGTATCTGTAAATATATTTGTTTGAGTGTGTGTGCTCGTTTGCATACTGCACGGTGCGTGTATACATATACATACAAAATATATATATGTATGTATGTATGTACACGTAGTAGTAGTAGTAGTAGTAGCAGCAGCAGCAGCAGCAGTAATAGTAGTAGTAGCAGTAGTGGGGATGGTGTTAGTGGTAATAGTAGTAGTAATGGGGGTGGTAGTCGTAGTGGTAGTAGCAGCAGCTTGAGGAGGAGGAGGGTGTGTGCCGATAACGGTTTTAATTCTAATGAAAAGTTTGAAGAATCTACCTGATTGCTCTGCCAGATGGAAATTTAGCATCTATTATTTGTTTCAGTCGCTGGATCACAGTGCATGGGTCATTGTTGTCAAGGATTTAGTCGCAGTCAATTTCTTAATCTGTCGCCCCCTTTTGCCAAACCGCTAACTAAGCGAAAGCAGCCACTGTTGTCAGACGTGGGCGGAAAAGGACACACACATCCTTTAAGTTCGTTTATAGCAAATGTTTTTGAATATAGATATAAAAGGTCCTATGCGGCTACGGCCTAATGTTACCAACTGCCAATAGCAGCTTTCTGGAGTAGTACCGAGCTGTGCCGATATAATGTAGGACAAATGTATTAGTAGTAGTAGTAGTAATAATAATCCATGGAAGGAATTTATAATTTTTTTTAATATTGCAGTGCATATTTATAAATTACATCCATGGATTATTACTATATATATATATATATATATATATATATATATATATATATATATATATATATATATATATATATATGGGTGTGGCTGTGTGGTAAGAAGCTTGCTTCCCAACTACATAGTTCCAGGTTCAGTCCCACTGCATGGCACCTTGGGCAAATGTCTCCTGCTATAGCCTCGGCCCAACCAAAGCCTTGTGAGTGGATTTGGTAGACGGAAACTGAGAAAAGCTCGTCGTATACATACATACATATATAAGGGTGAGAGAGAGAGAGAGAGAGAGACATGACGGGCTTCCGAACAGTATCCGTTTATCAGATTCAGTAACAAGGTATTTGTAGACTCGGAACAGTTATAGAAGACACTAGGCCGAAGGCGGCTTGGTACTGAATCCGAAAGAGAAGCCCCTTGGTTCTAAAGAGAGCTTCTTAAGTTTACAGTTATGTCTGAGCTTGAAAGCAAATAGTTCTACAAAAACGTATATCGAGGGTAGAGTACGAAACTACGACATCTGAGGAATGAAGTGAAACGCTATGCATAGTGTTTTGTCTTTTAACCTACAACATTCGCCATCACCCAGACCAACTCCGTAACTAAGTAAATTAATAGATTGTAAGAAAAAAAAACATAAAATTGAAAATTTGTTTTGAAAGCGAAGATGAATTATGTCATTAAAGAGATCTCGAATAATATACATACTATATTACACGCAGACTTACTGTGTAGTTTCACATTTCACTTGTGCGTAAACTATCACACTAAAATAGTTTAAAAATATATATAAGAAAGGAAAAAAAATATTAAAAGAAGCACATGCAAACTGAAGCTGCTATTGATACGAGAAGAGAAAATGAAATGAATCTTTCATTTCAAAGTTTCATTTAGCTGTCGCTAAGTAACATCAAATTTAATTAGATTTTACATTTTTATAGTTTATCAAGTTTTTACGCATCGATTTCAATTGTCATTTTTGAGTTGTTCTTAAATATTACGTTTCTTTTATATTTCTCTAATTTATTGAATTTTGCTCTATAATAATTATTTTTTCTTTGCTTTTATTTATTTCTCTCATCAGGTTACAAGTCACAAGTTTTGCACAACACAAAGAAGACCATTAGCTGCCTAGTTGCCAATAAAATTATCGAAGTTCACAGTAAATGCTCATCTATAAATGAGAATAGACAATTATAACTAATGTATGCATGTATAGAATGAAAACATTTCACTAAAGGCTGCTGACTTCTTTGATTTATCTATATAGGTGCCACATCATTTCAGCATGATTTATTGGTTAGCAAAGTATTTCTTCAAAAAATTACAGAAACGCCATTTAATTTAGTAAAGAGTCATATCCGTTTAATCATGTCGAAAATCAGAAAACAAATCATTCTTAATGGGGGTACATTTATACAAGTTAGAAACAAGCCAAGATTTAATTTACAGTAAACATAGACTTTTTCAAAAGCAATACGCACACAGTCACGTGCTCACACACCGCGCATCTATAGGTATAAATACATGTACATTTACATATACAGATACCCACACACACACACACACGCGCACACGCGCACACACACACACACATATATATATAGGTATGCCTGAATATACGTACATTCAATCTACGTACGTATATTGATAAATTATTATTGTTAATATTTTTATTACAACTGAACGGGCAGAAACGCTACCGTAAAGAATAAAATACTTTGTCTTTGGTTCCAACACATAGCATTCTGCGTTCGAAACTCAGCAATGTCGGCTTGCATTTTATATCCCCGAAGTTCGTTCAAATATATGTCAGTGCTGAGGGCAGAGCATATTTAGCAGGCCGGTCAACATGCTTAGCGGCATAGCTACCGGGCTTATGCTGCCGAATTAGAATTTGACTTCCATCATTCGGGGTCAGTAAAATATGTACCAGTTCCCTATTTTGTTTAATAACATTGATTTGCTCATCCCGCCGAAATTGGAAGCCACGTTCCAAAATTTGAAAGCAACACCACTACCACAACTACTACTACTACTACTGCTACTACTACTATTGATATTAGTACTGCTGCTGCTATTCTTACAACTACTACTACTGTTGCTGCTGCTATTACTATAACTACTGCTACCATTACTAGATATAATATCCGTGTCGATGTTTAATTTAGTTTTGAAGTACCTTGGCGTACTCTTCGTCATCACAGTGTCAACAACAGCAAATGTGAGGCCACAGCAGCAAATCAACAACAATAACAACAGAATTAACGCCTATAACTTATACGTGTGGTACGTTTTAATACATGCTGTCAGCAGCAAATATTTGAGATAGGACATGCACTTACGAATCACATCAAAATTGACACATAATGAACAAATACGAAACAACATATATCCATCTAATTGAAATAAATTATATTTAAGTAGAAAGTTATCAAATATGACTGTCTATCTATCAATTTGTTACATTTCGGTTTTCTAGAACATCAGAACGGTTATTGAAATACACCTAGATTCAGCCATTAGTGATATTAATCCATACCGCGTAGTAAACGAGATAAATACGTTAAAAGATTTTATCATAAGTAAAATGATAGCAAAAAGATATAAATGGAATATGATATAAATGAAATATATATTGACATTAATGTTATGCTGCGCTATATATTGAATTTGGGTTTGGAATTTGTCGATTAAAACAGTAATATAATCATAGAGGTACTATTTTTATGTGTTTTGTGTTGTGATTTGAAATCTATGCAAAGGACTTATGCTTTAAGTATTATTGTAACCCAGACAAAAAGTGAAGTATATGTGGGAGGATCGTGTTTTAATCTCTCTCTCTCTTTTCCCCTCGTTTATATATATATATATATATATATATATATATATATATATATATATATATATATATATATGTATATATGGGAGAATATACAAAAAATAACAACAGACGAGGACAGGTGGTGTAAATAACAAAAGTATATATTAGTATGACGCTCGGGAATACGGAAAGTCTTTGACGTTTCGAGCTACGCTCTTCAACAGAAAGAATACGGAGACAAGGAGAAAAACACGGAGAAAAAAAATTGAATAGTGTTCAGTCAACGGTCAATCATAATAATGTTTTGCAATATATCTGGTTCTCTCTCTTTCTCTCTCTCTCTCTCTCTCTGTTTTTCCCCCGTTTATATATATATATATATATATATATATATATGTATATATATATATATATATATATATATATAAACGGGGGAAAAACAGAGAGAGAGAGAGAGAGAGAAAGAGAGAGAACCAGATATATTGCAAAACATCGCAGCTGAGGTGCCACCATGAAGGCTTATTTCTGCATATGTATGCCTGTATACATGTTTGTGTATGTGCGTGTGTTTATAAATGTATATTTACGCAGATATACGTATACACACACACATACATATATTTATATATATATATATATATATATATATATATATATATACAGACACACGGTCACACCCATATATATACTTTTCTACTCAAGGTACAAGGCCCGAAATTTTGGGGGAATGGGCTAGTCGATTAGATCGACCACAGTACGCAACTGGTACTTAATTTAGCGACCGTAAAAGGATGAAAGGCAAAGTCGACCCCGGTGGAATTTGAACTCAGAAGAAATACCGCTAAGCATTTCGCCCTGCGTGCTAACTTGATGCGTATAGATTATAGATATATGGCTTGCAGCTACTCTGTATATTTTAATGTTTAATTTTCTAAAGGTGTCACAATAATGTCTCAATGATAAACAGACTAAGAACTGATGAAGCACTTCATCAATGATACACTACATTTGTATTTTTAATTCTAGGTTGACAAGTTTCGATATCAGAAATACATGATTAGTAGATATCATATGATTCAGGTGAAATTTGTCTGATATATGTAACCTGTGCAGAACAAAGAATCAACTGTTATACGATGAACCGATAAGTTTCCGTGGAAATGTTTTATTATACGACCAGTATATGATATACGGTGAATATA
Organism: Octopus bimaculoides; assembly: GCF_046866305.1. NCBI lineage: Eukaryota > Metazoa > Mollusca > Cephalopoda > Octopoda > Octopodidae > Octopus > Octopus bimaculoides. The sequence continues at coordinate 11,393,294 of NC_142948.1, read as the reverse complement.
TAGTCAGATTTGTTCGAATGCAAATTTCTGATTCTATGAACTCGGGTACAGGCAAGGACTAATGAAGTGTTTAATACAAATAGATATAAAGCTAAATAAAATATGTCTTTACATCACAAGTATTTATACTTGGTTACAGCATGCTTGGTGGAGGCGCAATGGCCCAGTGGTTAGGGCAGTGGGCTCGTGGTCATAGGATCGCGGTTTCGATTCCCAGACCGGGCGTTGTGAGTTTTTATTGAGCGAACACACCTAAAACTCTACGAGGCTCCGGCAGGGGATGGTGGCGAACTCTTTCGCCACAACTTTCTCTCACTCTTTCTTCCTGTTTCTGTTGTACCTGTAACTCAAAGGTCCAGCCTTGTCACACTGTGTCACGCTGAATATCCCCGAGAACTACGTTAAGGGTACACGTGTCTGTGGAGTGCTCAGCCACTTGCACGTTAATTTCACAAGCAGGCTGTTCCGTTGATCGGACCAACTGGAACCCTCAATGTCGTAAGCGACGGAGTGCCAGCAACACATTGTATGTATCTTTATCTCTATTTATGTATGTGTATATGTATGTACCTATCTGCCTATATATATGTGCCTAACTATTTGTCTATATTTACCTATATATATCTGTATGTTTTTTTGCGTACGTATGTATGTATGCATATATGTATGGAGGCGCAATGGCCCAGTGGTTAGGGCAGCGGACTCGCGGTCATAGGATCGCGGTCTTGATTCCCAGACCGGGCGTTGTGAGTGTTTATTGAGCGCAAACACCTAAAGCTGTTTTTGTTGTGCCTGTAATTCAAAGGGTCAGCCTTGTCATACTGTGTCACGCTGAATATCCCCGAGAACTACGTTAAGGGTACACGTGTCTGTGGAGTGCTCAGCCACTTGCACGTGAATTCCACGAGCAGGCTGTTCCATTGAACGGATCAACTGGAACCCTCGTCGTCGTAATCGACGGAGTGCCAACAACAACAACGACAGCATGCTTGAAATGCATTTCCTACTGCTCCGGCTGACGAGGAGTTTGTTTAATCATGTGGATTAATGAGAGGCATTCTTGAATTGCATCGATGTGTGAATACTGCAACAAATGACATAAAAGAGTACCACTTTCACGCTTATGTTCTTTCCATCGCATTATTGATCTGCATATATATTACCAAGTAGCACAGAGACTGTGCAGAAATCCCTGTAAATACGCCACAGTGGGAGATTTAGGGGATTAACAAGAAGAAAAAACCGAAACTTAGATAGAATAACTGTCGGGTTCTAATGCAGATGATCATGTGTAATGTGCGCGTGGTTGCGAGTGAGTGCATGTTGACGAATTACATAACTTTCTCAGTCACCATGGCTATATTCACACGCATCTTCGTGCTCGATGTTTGTCTGTATATGTGTCTTAGTGTTAATATCTGACGTGGTATAATATCTGACAATGATTTTATAGTCAATTAATTTATGTCTGTTCACGTGAAAGCAGTTTCTAGAACTCAATTTACAATCATCAAAATTATCTTTCGATAAATTTCATTGATTGATTTCCATCGATTATTTAGAACTCTATAACTAATCAAAACTACAACAGCAGACAAAACAAAAAAAATAAATAGAATAAAAAAACAATCAATCAAAAAACAAATACAATATTATTTCTAATATTGAAACAAAATGCAGCAAATGTGTACAGTAGTCGCAAACACTCCTACAGAGAACGGCACTTGTTCATAGTTACAGCTGTTCATTTTTTTTTCCTATTGCTTGATTGTGTACTTTGCATTACTTTTGATGTTTGTTTTCAATTATTATCTTTTATTGATGTAGCTACAATGATTTTTGTACTCGCTGTCACAGAAAATGTGCATTCATTGTCAGCGCACATTACCATATGGGTGTGGGTAATGAAGCTTTGGTGATTGATTGGCGCTATTATGAGTGATGGCCATGTGGTAGGGAATATTAATACAGAAGAAAGATAAACGTCTTGAAAGCTCACAGTACAATGCGGCCTCAATCTGCAGATGAAAAGTTTTCATTTCATACACACCGGCGTGGTGATGGGTCAAGAAGTTTGCTTACCGACTATGTGATTTCGGGTTCACTTCCACTGTGTGGTACTCCGGCGAGCAAGTATCTTCTGCTGAAATTTTGGGCTCTCATGGCTTCTCATCTTAACTGATTGGAAGCTTTCTCATGTACACTGTTCTGTCTTGGTGTAGAAGATGGGCTACAGCAGATATTCATTCTGCTCAATACCACATATTTGCTTGTCAGTTGTTTGACCTTAACCAGTTGTGCATGTCCTTTGCTGGATGACGATATGTGCATCTCTGATCAAGAACAGAGTAGCGGAGAAGCATCATAGTCATGTGTTAACAGGAATTCTTTAGGGTTTGGCTAAATCACTTCTGGAAACTTGGATGTTTTGCCTAACAGCCTTAAACAACCCTTATTCATGGAACTTTTTAGCAGGATGGGCTACTCGACCTGAAAAAAATTCTAACTGGGCCCCACCTGCAAGGTAACGTGCAGTTTATCTCGATATAAGATCACCATGTCGCACACATGTGGGTGTGATGCATATGCCTGGTGTACTCTTATCAGGTTTGTATTCATGATGGGTATACTGGGCTTCGTATTATTGTACCCCAGTGTCACTTTCATAGCATGCACTGCTCTCTCACTCAATAATAAGGATATTTTCAAAGACACCACAAGCACAGCCATCACATCGACACCAATGTTTCACTGGTACTTAATTTATCGACTCCGAAAGGATGAAAGGCAAATTCTACCTCGGCGGAATTCGAACTCAGAAGCGTATCGGCAGACGATATACCACTACGGTGTATATCACCCGGTGTGCTAACTATTCCGCCAGTGCGCTGCCTTTATAATAATAATAATAATACGAAGAAAAAGAAGAAAAGCAAAAAAATTAAGAAGAAGAAGAAGAAGAAGAAGGAGGAGTCGTCGTTGATATTTAACCAAATACCGAACGGATTATTTTGCTGGAAGCATTCCTGTGATGTAATAGATTATTTAACTTCAACTAATTAAGTTTCGAGTTCAAACGTGTTCAATGATCGATTTCGCTTTCCATTCTTGCCATGTGGATCACGCAAACATTTACATCCATTCAACACACTATGCTGAGTATTTCTATAAATGTCAAGCATTCTCAAATCTAAGTAAATATAAAAGGAGTCGTGTATTGAATATCGTATATAAACATAACAACAATAATAATAATAATAATAGTGGAAATAATAATAATAATAAGAATAATAATAATAATAATAATAATAGCGACAACAGTAACAGCAATAATATATTTACTACTATTATTATTGTCTAGTAGAAGCGATTATTATTATTGTTGTTGTTGTTGTTATTATTATTATTATTATCATCGTTATTATTATTGCGACAGGAGTCCCAACGTTTCCAATTTGTTCGGAGGTAGGGGATTAGTTGGAAACGTCGTGGCAGAAATTGACTAGTGTGTATGTGTGTGTGTGCATGCGTGTGTGTGTGTGTGTTTACAAATCTGGGTGTGATGTATCTTGATCAAAGCATGATATATCTCAAACTGCCTGACCTTGTTATCCTTTGTACAGAAGAGGAGCGGCCACATGACTTTGTAAGATATAGGAGTCAGACACTGACAGCTAATCGACATCTCACTACGAAGACAGCCATCCATACCGAGACTACCCGTAGTTAACTTAGTTCCTCAGTTAAATGCTTTTGATCCTCTTCTGTTCACGTAACTTCCTTAGATATGCGTTCGGCCATACAGTCGGCCACTGTAAACAACTGTGCTGGCACAAAAGTACCGGAGACAGTCCAGAAAACTGGAAAGACATCTAATTAAAGAAATATTTGAATGCGATATAAAAGTGGGATTAATGAAGAGAATACAGTGGAATGCCGATCAGTTACAGACACACCGATATGTACCAAGAGACGGCTTGTAATCAGAATCCAGAGCGTATTGCAGCCCGTGATTGAGATTTACTGCGTGACAAGGACATGAATGTGGTGATTGGCTAGTTACATAACGTGATACTTCAGAACACGGTAAAGCGAAACCATGTTGCTTCTATGAGAAATTTTCCATCTAAGTCACTTGAATTACTGCTCTCAATTTTAATCGCAACAAAGCCCCATATTTAACAGCTCAACTCGAATCATACCCATGGCATTAATAGACGAAATTTAAAGACGCAAAGCAGATGCAGTGAAACGGTAAGAAATGCTAAGAATTGCTGCTGTATTCCGAAGACAGGAACGGCAAAAGATTCCAAATACGCTTTAACACTAATGGCGGTACCTCAGTAAGGCAACAGTTTATTGCTGCAAACGATAATTAAATAATAAAATTGATTCCTTATAGATTAGTAAAATTGATTCCTTATAGATTAGCGATAGAAAGTTTAAAGTCACCGCACGCAAGCAGACATATTACAAGTCCCACGTTGATATTACGTTTCAGAATGATATTAACGTCATACAAAATACTGCCTGCCGAACAATAATAAATTTCAGGTATTTTAGGTATGCCACATATGGTTTATTGCTTTCATTTTAAAACGTGAAAGGCCAAATATACATGAATTGAATAATAATAATAATGATTATAATGTAAAGGTAGAGGGAGATTGATGTAAAATTTGTAAAGACAGAAGTCAAGTTGGATAAATTATACATAGTCAAAATTTGAAAATGTAACATAACGGGACGAATCACTTTTAAACGAAATAATCAAAGATATGCACATATATAAATATATAAATCCATAGAAACACACATAATACGCATGCATACAGGGACGACAAGACACCAAGATCTGCTATCAAGTGGGGGTAATAGACACACAGACACATAGATATAATCAACAAATATATATATACGGCAGTCTTCTCTCAGTTTCCGTCCAACAAATCCACTCGCAAGGCTTTGAGCGGCCTGAGGCTATAGTAGAAGGCACTAGACCAAGATGCCACACAGTGAGATTGAACCCGGATCTATATGGTTGGGAAACAAGCTTCTTACCATACAGCCAAGCCTACCACGCAGACAGGTTTCTGTTCGGTTACTTTATGTTCGTGTGCAAGTGCTTGCATAGCGTGTGATTGTAAGTTCTTTTGCAATGTCTGCTTTCCTTAGATGTTTGATGGATTACACACACACACACACACATATCTGTATAGTACATATATACTCCAACACAGGTTTGCACGCTTCCATAAAATTATGCATATTACTTACATACATTCATACTCATAAGTACGCATATTAGCCGCAGTTCAATAGCGTAACAGCGTGATGTTCACTGCAAGCGATTCGGAACGTATAGATTAATAATTCTCGAAAATTTAGGGAAACATAGTTAGAAAAGCACACTAGCACTTCACTCACACATCCGTACCTACATACACATACATACACACACACACACACACACACACACACACAGACACACACACAAACACACAAACACACACATACATACACACATAAAAATGCTAGCGTATACAAATATATATACATTTCTTTTATATACATACATATATATCAACATAAATATACAGAACAATTGAAATATTTCATTGTTGCTTACTGCATCGTAATTCAATGGGACCCCACTGTTCTTTTATTTCATGGGGTTTTTGTTCTTACTCAGAGATTCAATTTGCTTCTATATTGTCTTTTGTAATTTATACAAAATTATATATATATATATATATATATATATATATATATATATATATATATATATATATATATATATATACATATGTACAAATTTGTATGTGTGTTTTATTGTTTTCGTTTTCCTTGTCTTCTCTTTATTCCGTGCCTATTTTCGTATTTACAATCTTTCATTATTTCTGTCTTTCAATCTTACAATCTTTTTCGATATATTTCAGTTAATGGTAAATTGGAAAATATTTCTGTTATTCGTATCGAATACATATATAGATGTGTGTGATTGTGTGTGTACATACACACGCATATATATATATGTAATATATTTATGAATATGATTGTAAATGGGTCTTGGTAGAAAGGACTGTAAGTTGTTACTAATGCGTGGATATAAATTTCTCTACATGTAGCTTATATATACGCAGGCACACGCAGCTCTGTATTCACATTAATCAATTTCTCCTGTACGGGTATGCTTATAACACACAGACAAACACAGGTACAACCACACACACATATATATATTTATTCACAAATGTACATTTAAATTTGCTTCTCTCACCATCCATTTCCTCTCTGTCTGTCTCTGTCCCTCTTGCTATATGTGTGTGCATATGTGTGTGTTTATGAGATTTTATCCATATGTCTCTATTTCTACAAGTTTCTGTCTATGCATGTCCATATACATTAATAAGTGTTCTCGTATGATTGCGTGTGTGTGTTTGTCTGTGTATATGCTTGTAATTTTATGTGTCTGCTTGATTATGAATTTGTGTAACGTTGTGTTCGTAATATTAAAATATAGATAAATGTATTTAGTCGTACCTTTATTCATCCGTCTGAAGCGCCATTTTAATTTTTTTCCTTTCCAGAACATGCTTTTGCAATTTTAAATATATTACTAAAATGTATTGCCATCTCTTTGTACGTCCTGTTGAATTCCAATTCATTGTATTCATAAATGGTTTATTAAAGTTTAAACGTTGCATTTAGAGTATAAATACCGATTATGACGTCACTTTTGTGTGTGTGTGTCTGTGTGTGTGTGTGCGTGTGTGTGTGTGTGTGTGTGTGTGTGTGTATTGCTTTCATATATATGGATATCCAATCTGACATAACGCCCAGTGAACATGTGTTACTTGCGTTCGGTTAGCGCGTTTGACATTCTGATTTCAAACCAAATGTATTTCCTCTAATCAAAACCCCACATTGCATGAATGTACACACATGCACACATAGACATATACTTTCACATGTGTATGTACATATATACGTATATACATACGCACATAAAGACATGCTCATATGCTTGTGTGCGTGCGTGTGTGTTTTCATGAGCGTGTGTATAAGAACTGAGTTTCCAGAGTTCATACAGGTTACATTCTTAGTCTTTTTTCGTTATGTGGTTTTCTGATATCCAATCTCAGGATCAACATCGCTTTTCATCGATGCGGCTTTCTCTAAAACTTTACTCGTCTACTGCGGCACCTTCTCATAATTGCCGATGCTTGTGCAAAGAACGATGTGCCTTGCATGCTTCTTGCAGACGGTTATCTCAATACCGGCATCGTATCGCTACTTTTCTGTAAATGCCTTTTGGCTCATCATTGGAAGCTACAGTTATGCACGCATAAAGTTATTACATGTATGCTTACACTGCAGCTCTTTCACAGAAAGAAATTTATTTCATTCTAAAACTTGAATGCTTGACTACAGAAAAAAAATAGAGAGAGAAAGAGAGAGCGATATATATATATATATATATATATATATATATATATATATATATATATATATATATATATGTATTTATTTTCTCCTATGTCGGAATAAAAGTATGCAGTTATAATATGCGTTTACTCCATTCATTAAATTTATATATATATATATATATATATATATATATATTTGTATGTATAATTATGAACTATTAAAATTATATTCGCCACGGGAAACAGCATTTGTTTGTGCGTCATGCAATAAATCTCATCTTCGCACTCATATTCATGTTCTGGAATGACACATGCATGTACCATAACGCAAAACATGATACTGCATTCCATTTCACTGTAGGAAGACTATATTTATGCGATAGTTATAGATAGTAAAGGCTGCTGAATACTATCAGTTTGACTATAAAGTCATCTTTGCTTTGCAGCACTTTATGAAATAAATTTGTACATAAACCTATCAAGTTAGTTATATTTCTACAACGAAAACATTTCGTAGCAGCAGATTTTCAGAAATAATAATACTTATAACGTTATAGACAGAATTGCTTGCTCTTTATATTAACCAATGTGCAACCGGCAGATTGGCAGACTCGGTTAAGAGAATATTTAAATGCTACGCTGTAATTATTTACGACTGGTTGCCTCGAATTTCCCTTCCAGCCATCCCGGCTCTATAAAAGACATTGTAGACAAATAAGTAGCATCGATTAACTCGTTTATTCCGTCTTGCTAAATGGGCGGCATTGTGCCAAACTTACTAATCTATATTAACCAGTGTAACCGACGATTAATAATAACATTTTCACTGTTGGTAAATCTCTGTTATACTTGTATTCTCTGATGTATACTTTGTGCTATTTAATAGACTTCTACAGGTTCCAGCCAAAAGTAGTAAGGTACCGCCTGGAGGGTTGACACTCGTTTATATCTACTCATGTACGTTTTTTCTCAATCGCTTACGTATTTGATCTTTTGTAAATGGTATGCCACAAAGAATACCTACGTCACGCTGTTTGAAGCATACGGGTAGTTATATACTGATATTATAAATTCAAGCTTAGACAACCCCTAACTTATATGACACATCGGTACATATGCATGCGTGCATATGTATATGTTTGTATGTATGTGTATATATATATATATATATATATATATATATATATATATATATATATATATATATATATATATATATAAATATATATAAAGGAGACCACTAGATGGACTGTTAATGTGCTAGAAGATCACATGTAATGTGTCTAAGACCGACACACACAAAATCATCCATACATATACAGATATGTGTGTGTGTATATATATATATATATATATATATATATATATATATATATATATATATATATATATATATATATATATATATATACATATATATATATACGTATGTATGTGTGTGCGCGTATATGTTTGTGTCTGGGTTCCCATCCTAACATCGCATGACAACTGATGCTGCTGTGTTTATGTCCCCGTAACTTAGTGATTCGGCAAAAGAGACGGATAGAATAAATACTAAGCTTACACAGAATAAGTCCTAGGTTCGATTTGCTCAACTAAAATCGGTGCTCCAGCATTGCCGCAGTCAAATGACTGAAACAAGTAAAAGAATAAAAAGAATTTGTATGTACATAACTGTATATAACGGATGCTGAATATTGGATTCATTCTTATTGGAACTATTGCCTGCAATGTAGATTTTGTAGAATTTCTATACAATGGCAATATACGGCAACGGATTGAATTGGATGTCGTTTATTTATTTTTATAAGTTCGCTCGGCTTTGAGTGCTTCAATAAGAGAATGTTTACAACTTTCCTGAAAATTACCACCTAATCAACTGTTAATTGCTTTTATCATATGAGAAATATCTCCTGCACTTAGAATAGCCAGAACAAGTAATCTGCAGCTGTTGTTGTTGCTACGCTTATTCCTGTTGTTGTTGATGTTGATTTGGTGCAAATCATTTCTGATCGAATAGATATCTATGATGAAAGACTTTCTAGCAATCACCATTTCAACTCTTTGTATATCTGAAACTACATGTTATAGTGCGCTACATTTTATTTTTTCAAAGCGTGGCCAACATGCTAGCCAAGATGTGAGGTGACGAGATGCGATAATAGAATTGTCTTATAGTTAACACTAGGATCAATCGAATGTTTGTGAGTTGGTTTGACGTAACCTTTTGGACGCAGGTTACGTAGATTATTTACTGTTCTTATATTTAATACAATGTGCTCCATCATTTCTTTTTGAACATTACTTTACAGTTAAACACATCTGATGTATTCTGTGGAAAAATTGCATATGCATTAATCATGTGTTCCATGATACATCCGCTACAGATGGAGAAAAGGTCGCACATTTCTGTGAAACTGAGGCAAATCTCTTTTCCAGTTATAAGCTGTGATGTGAAAGAGTCGTGGTGATTATGTTTGAAAGAGAAATATCACTCCGCACAAAATACTTTGTGGTATTTTTTTCTTGCTTTCTAGGTTCTGATTTAAAATAGTGCAGAGTTCAACATTTCCTCTTATCCTTTCGAGGTCGATAAAATAACTAGTAATTGATCAGAACCGACTTAACCGCCTCAGTTATAGCTATGTAATATCCGTTTAGATATCATGTAGGAGATATTACACACGCACACAGACAGAGAGATAATGAGAAAAAACACAAAGAAAAACAACCACACAGAGAAACACACAAACACACACACAAATATATATATATATATATATATATATATATATAGACGTACACACACACTCACTTACAGTTGGTGACACACATACACACACTTCAGAAAAGGATTGATGCATAGTTTGGACGCCTGCAATTTTATTAGTCTCACTGATTCTTAAAGAAAATGATTTCCTTATTATCGTAATTATTATTTATTGACAATTGTTATTAAGATGTACAAAGAATGATTAATAGCATAATAAATCTTCAATTTCAAGAGCATAGATTGGAATGAAATTGTAACTAATTTCCACTTGAAAAATACTAGCAATATATATATATATATATATATATATATATATATATATATATATATATTTGTATATTTGGAGTTATGGATGTGAATTAATAATATATTTGCTTGCCGTTGCTTTTTCAGTCAAACAGAATAAATTGCAATGGAAAGTGGTAGCCAAACCAGCTATGAAATCTAAGTAAGACTTCTAGCTTTAAGAAAAGACAAGACGCGCTCTATAGTATTGTAACAAATATCTAAATAAAGACAGAGTAGCCACATTTGGAGAGGAAGTTAATTCCTATTACTTGCTTGACAACAAAAACTCTAAGAAGAACAGCAGGAAGCTGTGGACAGTAAAGATCAGAAAAAAGTAGTAATTTAACTACATTATACGTTAGGATGTGAAGTTGATGATTTTTAAAAGCAGTTGATCACCTATAAACTAACCATTTTTCACCAATAAGTCAATGTCTGAATGAAGTAAATATTGTATCGTGTGATTATATTTTATCCCGGATAAGCTCTCATTAAAGAAGCTGGTGATCAAAGACTTGCCGGTTTTCAGCATCCTGGATTTTTGTATGTCACAGGTTGCAATTATTAAATATATAACGTATGTTCATTCTATATTTTATTACTAATTATACAGACTTGATCAAGGAGACATTTCATCAAAGGCTCTATGTTATCAAATGTATTCAGGTTATTAAATACATTCAGGTCGATGTCAAAGAAATTTGTTTATGAAGATTTATAGCGAAGTTCTGTCATTGGTGTGCGTAGATAGACTTTCATAAAAAGATACAGTGTGAAATAGCAATGAAGGAACCACTTGGTGATTTCATTGTCGTCTCCTCAACAACAACAACAATAATAATAATAATAATCCTTACTACTGGAGACACAAAGCCTCATATTTGTTGGCAGGGTAGTAGTCGATTACATCGACCCCAAAGTTTCAATAGTACTTAATTTGTCGACCCCGAAAGGAAAAAAAAAAAAAGCAAAGTCTACTTCGATGAAGTTTGAATTTAGAACTTAAAGAATGACAAATTTCCGTTAAACATTTTGTCCGAAGCAGCATCGATTTTTCTATCTTATCATCTCCCAATCAAAATAACAAAGTTTGGCAAAGACCCAGCAGAATTTGAAGGGAAACTTAAGTCGATTATATCAACACATTTGCTTGACTGGTACTCATTTTATCATCACTAGAGCGGTGAAATAAAAATTCGACCTTAAACCCAGAACGTAGAGACAATCGAAAAGCGTTAGTATTTTCTCTCGCGGTTTAGCGATTCCGCCAGCTCATCGACTTAATGATACTAATAATAACGATAATGACAAGAGTTCTCAGAGAGCGCAAACCTCCGCCAAGGCAACGCCAACTTTCTCTCAAAGATTGGCCAGAGATGATTTTTTAAATGAGAATATCTGAAATAAAGTCCACTGCTATCACAAACAAGAATAGTAAAAATGAACCCGACCGCTCTCAAAAATTAAAAAAAAACAAAAAAAAAACCGAAAAATAATCCAGAATCATTGTCTGGTACCGGATAGATCCCAAAATCTAATCACTCTGTGTATGCTAATGATTCTGTCAGTACGCTACCTTTATGTATTAATAATAATAATAATAATAATATGGAAAAACTTTCAAAATACAAAGACCTGGAAATAGAGGTAACTCGAATGTGGAATCTAAAAACAGAAACACTTTCTATTATAGTAGGTGCCTTAGGTATAATAAAAAAATATTCAGACAAATACATAACAAAAACACCAGGACTTACAAATATATGGGACAGGGGTAATCGCATGGACAGTAGACTAGCTTAGACAGAAAGACAAGAAAGTTGCTAACTAGATATGTGATATTCCACCCAAAAAGTGGCGCAGGCCAACTATATATACAAAGAAAAAGAGGGGGGGAGGACTTATAGGATGCGAACATAGCATTAGAGCAGAAGAAAACAATATAGCATGGTATGTAAAGAATGCCACAGGACCACTATTATTGGATGTAAAAAGGCCAGGCTTGCGTAGGATGGGATATTGCAAAGATAAAGTACTGTACAAGCACTTGAGAATGAATGAAACTGAAAATAGGCGGATAAAGAAAAGAATGCATAAACAATTCCATAGGGATGTTGAAGATAGGACAGACAGAGAAAAATAGATGGCTATAGAACACTAAAAGTGATTTAAAACCGGAAACGAAGGCTCTAATATGTACTGTCCAAGAGCAAGCATTAAGAACGAATTACATCAAATACAGAATAGACAACAGATCAGAAAGTGATAAGTACAAAATTGTGAAACCTTGAGAGGTACATGAAACAAATAAGGGCTGCAATAAGTGTGGAGCACTTGCAGAAAACAGCACACTTTGGAACCGCTCGAATACTGCGGATGGGGCTCAAAATATATGAGGCGATACCTTAGTTCACTTGTAGTGAACAACTAGCACAGTAGTACATCTCCAGCGTTAGAAGCTGTGCAAAAACAATAAATAATAATAGTAGTAGTAGTTCTTGTTGTACTACTACTACTACTACTACTACTACTACTACTAAAAACAATTTCTACTATAGGATCTGAAATTTTGGGGGTGGGGGTCTAGTCGGTTATATCAACCCTAATATTTCTCTGATGCTTAATTTATTGACCCCGAGAGGATGAAAAGCAAAGTCAACCGCAGGGAAATTTGAACTCGGAATACAAGGACGGATGAAATGCCGCAACATATTTTCATCCGGCGAGCTAACTATCCTGCCAGCTCACCGCGTTATATAATAATAATAATAATAATAATAATAATATAGTATGAATATGAAAGTAAGCTGCTATGAAGTAAGGTAGTGAATCATCAGCAATAATATGAAAAGAGTCGGTAGAGACTAATTTCCAAAGTGAAGCCAACTGCTATATGCACACACCATTACATATTTCGACAGAACAATTGTTCAATTGCTCAATCAATATTAATGCTGGCGAATGTTTTCCACAAGAATATGAAAATGCAAACAATGATGAAATACAATCAAATAAAAATACACTGAAGGATTGGTGTTATAGTTTAGAAAATCGATTATTGCATTCACTGTAGTTTGATTGATGAAATATTTTAGCAAAAATTCTCTCTTCCTCTCCCACCTATATACGTATATATGGACACATACATACACACATCCATACAGGCATGCATATACCCATTACACACACCCACACACATATATATATATATATATATATATATATATATATATGTGTGTGTGTGTGAGTGTGTGTATCTACTATACATATATGTGTGTATCTATATGCATATATATATATATATATATATATATATATATATATATATATGCGAATGTGTATATGCTTGTATGTGTATGTATTTATGCATACCTATCTACACACACACACAGGCCCATATGTATATACACATGCATATATATATGTGTGTGTGTGTGTGTGTGTGTGTGTGTGTGTGTGTGTGTGTGTGTGTATGTATGTATGTATCGAACTTTCTCTCGGCCAATCGATAAATCGATGTATTATCTAACTATCGATCTGTCTATCTATGTGTACCACATGATGTACATACATATGTGCATAAAGATTCATGTATCTACAAATTCTAAGAGTATTTGTTTCTGGTGTATATGGTTTTGTGAGCACACGTCATGGAACATATGAGTGTAGCATATGTACATTTAGTAAAGCAGTTATTAGTTTTGAAAAGTCTATATTATTTTCTGTACATTTATGTTTTATGTTTTCTCTATATCAACATGATATCGTTGATTTCTTGATATTAGCAGTCAAACTGTCTCTTAAAGACAATACAGAAGAAACATGCACGCGCACACCGACACATTCATATGTATGTATGTGTATGTATATATATATATATATATATATATATATATATATATACACACACACACCCACACACACATATATATATATATATATATATATATATATATAATCGATATTGTTATGGGTGTATTTGAAACCATAGTCAATGCACTGCGGCAAAGCAGATGCCTAATTTCTTTTCACCCACTCCTTGCAATAAGAAAGGAAACAAAGATGACGATTTAGTTTGAATTTCAAAAGAAAAAAAAAAAAATTATGTTTTGCTATACTTTTAGTTTCACACAACTATCGATACATACAACTTCACCTATTTATTTTATAGGACATGGCATTGTTCTGCAGTAAGAATTTTGCGTCTGAACCACACGTAGTCCCAAAATCAGTCCTACTGTGTGGCATTCTGGACAAGTGACTTCTACTGTAACCCCCAGGCAAACCAGACCATTTGAGCTAAGCAGTAACATAGGCCACTCGTACAAATGAATATAGATATATGTGAATATATATATATATATATATATATATATATATATACGCACACACACAGAGGTAATTTTTGCAAAAGCCGTGCTCGGAGGTGATAACATCTGAAATGAACCCGAGTTGATAAAAGATTCTAATAATTAGTACCTGAGATTTCTTTGATGTTAGGAATTTCACTTCGTATTCCCGGATTTTGGTTTTCGGTTCCACTAGGTACGTACCATCTTTGGCAAATATTGTCGAGTAGATTTCCTGTTGAGCAATTCTCAAACGTTTCTGTATACAGAAATGTTTAGGAAATCTGTCGTACGTGCAAATATGTCTTCTTTTTTTACACTCTTTGAAATGCGTAATTCCATTTTTTTTTGTCTTAAGGAACTTCTGTTTGACCATTAAATCGATAAAATAAGTTAACCTGAACTATGCCATCGCTCAATATAATTAAAAACGAAGAAAATCGTAAGCAGCAATACACTTGTGCGCTTTGAGGCTGATGACTAGCAATAGTAAAGTATAAGAGAACAAAGATTGCACTAGTGTTTCTCTATCATATAGCTGGTAACAGTTCGGAATATAATTTCATTACTGTAGACAATATAAATAATTTTACAGTGTATATTAACTACAATATTGCTTTCAAATTTTCGCATGTCCAGTAAGTTCGGGTGAAGGGTTAGTCTTAACATTGTTCTCATCGCTCAAAGGGTACTTATTTTATCGACCTCCGGATAGATGAAAGGCAAGGTAGACGTCGACGAAATTTGAACTCAGAAAATAATGATGGACGGCATACCGCCAAGCACTGTCTGACGTGCTGACAATTCTGCCGGGGCTCCACCTAACATAGATTATGATAATATTGTTGTCCAAAATTGGTACAAGTCCAGCAACTTCGGGGGAGAGGAAGTACATTAAAGCGACCGTAGTGAAAAATTGTTTCATATTTTATCGACCCTGAAATAATAAAAGCAAAGTCAAACTCGGCGGAATTTGAACTAAGAACGTTAGCTTTCGTACAGCGCGCTAACGGTTCTCCCAGCTCAATGGCCTATATATTACGTTATATTGATATACGTTTTCAAATTTCTAATTGTGCTTATGAAAATTAATTTTCGAATTGAATATATTTATAACGTAAAGGGAAATTTAATAAAACAAATTCTTCAATTATATATTTGTAGTAAATATGTTAGTAATAACACTAATACTATTTAACAATGAATAAATTACACTTACAATTATCGATTATTTCCTATGAGCTAACATGACATTTTTAACTTGAATATATAATCAACGATGCGAATGGGTGATATACCAATGTGATATATTATAATGTTGACATTCTATGTGGCCAATACAATTCTCCTTTCTATATGTTTGAAATTCTGTCACAAGAGATTAGATATTCCTGACATTTTTCGTTTCCTGAAATTGTAACCTGTTCACGAAATACACCATTTTATTGATCCATCATAGATTTTATCTTTTTGTTTATCGCTTCTTACTTCTTTGAGTTATTAGTCTATGGCAATGCTGGGGCATTTATGTGAAAAATCTTTAGTCCAAAGAAACGACTCCAGTACTAATATCTGTTTAAAGCCTTGCATTCCTTCTATCGAATTCTTTTAACGAATCGCTAAAATATTAGGACACAAAGAAACCAAAACCGGTTCTCAAGCGGTGATAGGTGGCATAGACAGACTCATATACACACACGCACAAAGCATGCGCGCGCACACATACATATGTACATGCAAGTAGAACTCACAAATAGATAGTGAAAGATTGCTTTAAGACACATGACGTATTTCATAAAAACGCCTATCCAAATACCATAAGAGTATGAAACTATTCGTAGCTCCTTCAGTTGTACATTCAATTTGATATATATATATATATATATATACATATATATATATTTATGTACACGATGAGCTTCTTTCATTTTCCGTCTCAAACGGATTTTTCGGTCCGAAGTTAGAGCAGAAGCCGAAGTGCCACGCGGTAGGGCTGAACTCAGAACCACACACACACAAATTTACGCACATATGCATATACATATTTGTATGAATATATGGAACTATATACGACAGAGGGACATCTTTCAGTTTTCATCTAGCAAATTCACTCACAAAGTTTTGGTTACCCCGAGGCTATAATAGAAGACTCGTGGTACCCAGGGTACGACGTAGTGGGACTGAATTCTGAATCATGTGAATGAGAAGCAAACTTCTTGCAACGTTGTTAAATATTTTTGTTTGTTTATTTTACAACTCATCTCGACAGTAACGAAGTAATACTATGCTGAAAGCCATTTTACTCTTTTCCATCTTCTAATTTTACTAAATATTGACAAACGTGATCCTTATTGTCAGCTTTGGATTCTGTGTCTTGCAGGTTGATATATCATGGAAAGGCTATACAAGTACGAGTCTCACAAAGTCCATTGGAGTTCATTCGATTTTATCGAATCCATTGCTTTATTGCGAAGTCGATCTATCGACAACTGAATAATGAAAGAGGAAGAATTAATCCCAACTGGATTACTTAAAATGTTAAGTGGACATAACGAAACCCCTGTATAATACCGAACTTGATAATCCGCATCGGGTTATGCAATGATCAATTTTATGGTGGTGATATGCTTTAGAGAGAAGCGATTAAAAAAAAGAGTTTGTGAAGGGTATGCGATTATTCGCTGGTGGACAAATCAAACAAATTCTAGCTACCTAGAATTCGTTTACATTTAATTTTATTATATACTATTATGTGAGCGAAAGTTATATTTATTTAGACCATATATAAATACCCGCCCGCAGAGCACTGGCTCCAACAAACCCTTTTTTCGTCAACTGTATGAAGAATTCTCAGTGTGTGACTGACCTCTTACCTATGCAGGTTGGTATACCTTTCTTTTCGCTCTGGCAAAAAGCAGATTGAATAGAGCAATGTTTCTTACGATCAGCGCCTATGATATGATTTGGTATGATATTTAGTAAAAATAGGGGATGGAGAAGGCCGAATTTTGTTTGAGTGTAGTAATACTATATTGCTGTCGAGGTGGCTTCAAGAACAAAGAATAAAATCTTGAAACAAAGTAGTCAGGAGATTGTTTCTCACAAACATGGTTTCGGATCCCGTCCAACTACTTTGTACGTTTGTCAAGTGTTTCTACTACTGCCTCGGGCCGACCGGTAGACGGAAGTTGAAAGAAGATAATATATATATTAGCATGTTGAACTGTTTTTCTCCGCCACATTTTTTTCTCTCTGCGTTTTTATTTTTATTTTCTCTCTCATTTTCCTTTCTCTTGTTCCTTTCTGTTGAAGAGCGTCTGCTCAAATCCTAAAAAAAACTTTTCCTTTCTTTCCGAAAGTTAAACTAATTCACCTGCTTGTTGTTCCTACACTTGTCTTCGTCTTTTGTTTGTTGTAAATTTGAAACACGCACATCTCTCTCTCTCTCTCTCTCTCTCTCTCTCTCTCTCTCTCTCTCTCTCTCTCTCTCTCTCTCTTTATATATATATATATATATATAAAAAAAAAAAATTAACACCAAATATACAGTGCGTGTGTTTTTTTTTGGCTAAACTGGCAACATGACCATCCCCAAGTACAACAATATATATATATATATATATATATATATATATATATATATATATATATATATATACTTGGATTTGAAGAAATGTGTAATGTAGATTGTAATTTTAAGAGGGGAGTCCTCTTGAACTATCAATTAAATATTTTAGTATTTTTTCTGGTTCTTTATTTTCGTAATTCGAAACTTGCAACTTGTCGAGTTCAACACGGTACTTCATTAATAAAGCTTCGATAAAAGTAATAGTCAATTGCTAGTATTAACTTTCCACTCCCTAAATGTCTAGCCTTTTGCTTCTGTTACAAACTCTTATAGATATCTGCAATTAGGTTGACCTCTGATAAGCTATAAAACAACAAGAATAAGAGATACAATTGCTATCATAGATGCTTTCAAATTAACTAAGTTTGTAGTATATACGTGATTTAAACAGAAAGTGTATTTTTCTTACAAACTATGAATTATGAGCGACGAATAAAATATGAAGCTATCAGTACACTCCCATGATAACTGGCTTCATAAGTGAGCTGCTAATTAATTACTCTAAATTAATGTTTAGTGGGTAGGAGCGAGCGTGTGACAAACGATTTATTGGTTAAAATGTTAAAAAAAAAAGCCACAGAACAATACTTTACACATAAATGCACAAAGTGTTTGAAGGTGGTGGTGGTAGTCGTGGTGATAGTAGTAGTAGTAGTAGTAGTGCGTCGGATAGGACTACCAGTCAGTATTAGTTCCGAGTCATTGCGTTTAATATTCAAATGCTGACGAAGTCAAATTTGACTTTCACCATTTGGAAGTCGATAAATATTAAACTTAATTTGTTTTCTATTAACCATAAGGGCTCAGGAATATTTAATTAAATGAATAAATATTGAGATGTTTCTTGTGAATTCAGCGATTTATATATGAAATTCATGCTATTTTGAGTCAAAAGTAGTTATCTAAATATTTGTGAGCAGATGAATATGTTTTAACGATTTTGTTGTATACTTAAAACCAATTGAAGCGCAGCACTGGTATTTATAACAACGTGGTTAGAGTTGTCGATTATTTCTGTGATATAGTTCCATCTCTAAACCTGTTATAGCCGTAGTACTCGAAAACAACGCTACACATAGAAGAATATAACAAATAACCAATATAAATAATTAATTAGAATGTTATGGATGGCAAATATGAAAGGGAGATGGAAGTATTGAAAAGAATGGAATCAAAGTGAATTTTAAGTCTGAATATAACAGTGGATTCACAAGTGTAAATTCCAAGTAGAAGCACTACGATAGAAACGCTGTTCTAAACTTGAAAAACATACTGTAGGAAAATAACTCATTCATTGCTCAGGGATAAATAGTGTTACAATCTAACTAAAACCATTGATGCTTATGACAGAGATGAGAAAAGGCCAAATTAGAGAATTAAACAAAACAACCAAGAGAAAATACGTACAAGATTATATAATTTTGTCTGTAACAGATTTTCCACAAATGCAGTGGAACTGTGTCCATAGTGAATATATATATATATATATGAATATATATATATATATATATATATATATATATATATATATATATATATATATACACGTTTGTACATATACATTCAGAGTTAATAGGAAAGGTTCTCTATGTGTTAGTTTGTCGGGCGCCTGTATTTTATAAGAGTAAGAGAATATAATTTCAATACGGTATTCTTTGTCTATCTATGTACCTATCTATCTATCAATACACACACACACACACACACACACGCACACACACACACACACACACACATATATTTATATATATATATATATATATATATATATATATATATATATATATATATATATATATATATATATATATAGATATATATATATATAATAAATGATAGGGAAGATGGAGTGTACTGTAAGCTTTATTTAGTACGACGATCGTTGTCGCTTACATCTGCACTGGATATAATGGAATCGGATGCACAATACTACTAACAAACATACTGTGAAAGTGTCTTACGCCAATTCCTGTAACTTTGGGCAGCAAAGGCACCGACTGAACCAAAGAAAATGAAACAAAGAGTTGCACAACACTTATGAAGCAACATACAATGCTCGCGTGACCCTCCCCCAGAAAGCATTACGCATAGAAATCTACAGAACTAATCACTCCAGAAATGATTTCAACGTAATCGTTTCTGATTTCGTTGTCATTACAGAACACCTGTAATTTTCTGTAATTAAAGGGTTTTTTTTTTACAATGATATTTCGTTGTAATTTCAATTTTAGAACGAAAACCTAAATAACCCTGCGAGTCTGCAAAACAACAGTATAGTGAATAGGAACCGAGTTGGAACGAGAACAACTAGACCGTATGTGAATAACAGCAGTTCACTAAAAACAACCAGCAACAAATGCTCGTGTGGGGACAAATCATGATGCTCGTTGCCTAACTTTTGCACGAGTCGTAATCTCGTGTATAACTGCACTGTGCACACACGAATTGGTCTGTATGTGTAGATACAGCCGATACAATCGATATCGTAAACACTTCTCAAGCCTCAAAAATGTAACTAAGAGACATGCAACATCGCTGGTGGATTTTCTGTGCAAATTAAAATGTGACAACTTTAATTATGGACTGTTCTGGGGAATTAAAACATGCATAACCGTACAAACTCCTGACCAGGAGGTGTGGACTGTGCTCTGGAGAATCTTTGTTCATTCTATCAAGTAGAGAATGAGTTAAATTATCCAAAAGGATTACACGATGCATACATGTAAAACATCCACATTCGCCTATTGCAGTTGGAACATTTCACCACTCGGGCAGGCACAGATAGCCACAATAGAGTACCCCAATAAACACCATACAATGATCACTTGGATAAGTATTTGTGGATGTATATAGATGTGTATGAACTTATGAGTGCTTATGTGAAAGTATATGCATGCGAACATACACATGTATGTATATATAAATGTACACATGCACACACACACCAACGTTGCTACGATTGATGCGCCTGATCATCCATCAAAGAAATCCAGATCCTTCATACGAAAGCTATTCTAACCTTCCCATATATTCCTTGTAATAGATTCTTTGCAATCCCTACCTACCGCTCTCCGAATACGTACCAAACATTCTGCCTCATGAATGGATCTGTGAAAGAACTACTAGAAATGCACGCACATATTATAACACTGTAACATTATTTAGCCAGATGTAGTTTCCTCTGCACGGTAGGGTGCGTTCGGTTCCACAAGGGCGCAATGCAGATGTAACCCGAAACGATCGTCGTGCTAAATAAAGCTTACGGTACACTCTGTCTACCCTATCAATTATTTAATATATATTAACCGTGCACCGAAGAATTCCTCACGTAGATCCAGCGACTAAAGTGCAGACCGTGGAGGACATCTGGTAGCCGTATGTGGTGAACCTCCTCTCAAGTCATACAATTAGGGACATGCCCAAACAAGGTTTGGATACGAATTTTTAAAGTGTCCTGTCTAAACTTTAACTTTAAACATAGCCGTTAATACTATATACTGACATTCGGGTTTTAGTTAAACCATCATTGATGAGCTTTAATTCTAATCCAAAATAGACTGGTATATCGATTTCTCTGGCTGTGGGGCAGTTATCTCATTTCTCGATGTATAGACATATGCTTTTTGGCGGATCTAATGGGGGCTTAAATCTAATCTCCAGCAATGTAGGTGCTTCTATGCACCACCGGCCACAATTGGTAAAAATCGAATTTTTCCTTCTCTGTTTTATATTACGTATTGATGCATTCGTTATTTTATATATATATATATATATATATATATATATATATATATGTATATATATATATATATATACACGCACATTAATCCTCATATCTATAGGACATTATCCTTATATCTATAGGACTAATATACCTTTTTCCTTTTTCGGTTTAATTCTAGTTAACTCACTAATTTTTAAGGATTTGATTAATATTTCTAGGGAGTATATTCTCACAAACGGAGGGACCATAACTAGATATTAGTAGCGGGAATTTTCCGCTTCATCAATGCACTCCATCCGTTCATATTATCTTGGGCTATTTTTGATTATCTGAAAGAATGATACACGAATGAAAATCAAAAATAGCTAGAAGTTCTGAGAGTGAGAGAAGCATAAAGTGAATTTCTTAAAGACAGACAAGTTTGGTACAGATATGAAACTGAGAAACAAAAAATAAATGCAAGATTTAAACAACAACTAAACAAAAAAACGATGATAAAGCTGCAACTTATTTTAAGGAAAATGATTTCACCTTAATTAATCAATAACCTATTGATTTGACAACAGGTAAGATTAAACCAGTCACCTCGTTGTAGCGGAATCAGTGGATAAATTTAGACATAGGACCTTGACTCAGTAAGATAGCAGAATTAGCTTCGCTTTACATACTGACAACCGACTGGTAGGGAAATCTGAAACCATACCCGAGTCATTTTTTATTTTAATTCATCTGCTCTGTCACAAAAGGCGACTATACTAATACTAACAACAACAACAACAACAATAATAATAATAATAATAATAATAATAATACTAATAACAACAACGACAATAAAGATAACAATAATAATAATAATAATAATAATAATAATAATAATAATAATAATAATAATAATAATAATAATGTAAAAGTGATACCGGTGGTTATCGGAGCGTTGGGCTTAATCACATTCAAGCTTCAAGACTTCCTAAGGCAACTGGAAATCCCATGCAATGTTGATATCTTGCAAAAAAAGTAGCCTTATCGGGTACACGACATATCTTAAGGAAAGTATTATCGGTCTGAGGTCGTTGTTGTGACCTGACGGATGATTAAAGTCTACGGTGCATTTTTACCTACACTGTGTTACGAAGGAATAATAAGGATAATAATTAAAACAACGCTTTCCACTCTAGGCACGGACGGTAGAGGAGCTAGTTGATTACATCGGCCCTGGTGTTTTACTGGTACTTAATTTATTGACACTGAAAGAATCAAAGGCGAAGTCGATCTCGGCGGAATTTGAACCTTATAATGTAGCGACGGGTGAAATATCTCTAAGTATTTCGTCCAGCGTGCTAATGATTCTGCCAGTTCGCCGCCTTAAATAATAATAATAATAATAATAATAATAATAATTGCTTTCTTTACAATACAGGCACATTAATATAAAAGAAAACGCATACATATGAAGAGTTCTAAATAAGTGTGGGAATCCAGCAACCTAAAGGGAAATTTGACAAGACTGTCAGTCGGCCGCTGACACTCGTTGACGCAGCTTCGAAGAGGTCAGGGAACAGAAGAAAGGAGAAAGAAGATATGCACTCAACACCAGAGCTGAAGACACCTCCGAAAGGAGGGGAGTGCCACGTCAAAACTGTAGAGGAGTAGGGGCCGAAACCGGACGTGGTTCTTCCTGATGATGTCTTGAGCTAAATGGATACTATAAAGGAGCTGTTGTGGTAGGAGACCACGAAATATGGTTGAAATTCCTATTTAAAAGAAGCTGTGTAAAGGATGTTAAATCATTAACAGATAAACCTAAGAAACTAGATGTAATTGAAACGCAAGAGATATAAATAAGTATATGAAAACACTTATATCTGTGTATTAAGTTAGAGTGGGAGTACAGATGGTTTAACTCAGGTAAATTGATTTCGGGCTGATTGGATAACACCTGTTGTCTTAATGAAATATCTGAAAGTTTGCATACCAGGTGTTTCACGTCATTTTGTAAAACGAAATGTATGACGTTGTAAAATATTTCAATGTATATCACAGATCGCGAATTTTCCAGATAACCTAGCTTAATTATAGTTAACTATTCAATCGCAGCTGTGTTGTACTCACCCATTGTAACTTTCCAATAGTGTGCACTGAGAAAGTATCGGTTTAATTTCAACAAATTTATTAGAGAGCTGCACAACCCATCACTCTATCTTCACGCTCATTTTCAATGAGTGTGGCGATAAAGAGAAATATATATATATTACCACTGGTACCATGCTAAATATATTTCATTGGTGGAAGAGTCGTGTCCACCTATAAAGTCTATCGCCAAAATCAAGAGAGAAAATAGCTTACTGCCTTTCCGATCGGAGTAAGAATGTGTCGCTATTTGTGATTTACACACTCTATAGCTTAAATCGTCTCACAGATGAAAACATTTTACAGCATATGTCTACAAGGACATTGAGTAAGTGAGCTCGGCGTTGTTTAGCTACCCTCCAAGCATTTGAGGCCTACATATCTGTACATGTAAACGTGTGTGTCTTATCGGTAGTGCATCCAGCACTGTAGAAGTGCCGAGAGATGTATTTCTGGAATTCAAACATATGCTCTGAATCTCGCTGGCTGTCTTCTGGTAAAGACATCTCAGTTGATTTTTGTCGATACCCCAAACCAGTGAAATTCACCCCCAGCATTATTCTCAATATTCAGCTAAAGCAGGCAATTTTATGCGCATGGTAAAATAGCAATGTTAATAAATGTGATAACAACATCAATAAATGTGTGGGTGATGTGTCTGTGTATGTATGTGTGAGGGTGTGGTCAGAAAATCAGTGAAGATGTTGGCCGCCTCGTGATATCAGCATATCGCACAAATTGCCACTATGAGTGTTGTATATGTATATAGGTATCTTTAGATGTGTATATACACACACACAACATACATATAACGAAAAAGATATTTGTAGGCGCGTATGTATGTGCATATGTATTTCTGTTATTGTATATGTGTGCCTCTGTATATGCATATTTAGTGAGACATAACATGGTATGGATATCACATACATTCATCTGCATAATTCTTAACTTATTCACATTTCAAAAGGCCTTTTAGTTACTAGTGCCAGATCAACGGTGGCATCAGTCATACTAAAACAGCTGTAATATATTCGTAGCATATATATATATATATATATATATATATATATATATATATATATATACAGAGAGAGAGAGGTATATATATATATATATATATATATATATATTTATATACTGTTATATGTCTGTGTGTCTCGCTTCTACTCATTTTCACAGAGATTGAAACATTAGTAAATGGATATGGTGGTTATGAATGAAGAAAAGGATTGACAGAATGAAAGAATGCATGAATGAAGGAATAAAGGGTAAATGTCTGGATTTGAAAATTTATACGTCATCGATTTTCGTTTCCTTCTCTTTGATTCTGTACCGTTACTACTGCAGCAAAATACGCCAGATGGAAGACTATCGATCGATTGTCAAAACCCGAAACCCGAAATTATTCACACTGGCTCACACACATTTATACACACATACACACATATACATATACACTTACACAGTAGCGCACTCCTAACACACGCAGCTGAACGCACACATATAATGATACAGCTAGATGTTTAGGTAGGTTCGCGTATATACACGCATATGTCAGTACACTCATATATATTCATATACTCGTATAGAAATATACACATTCTCTCTCTTTCCTTATCTATTTTTCTCACTATATATACAATCAGTGAGAGGGAGAGAGAGAAAGAAAGAGAGAAAGTATGCTAGAGAAAGACAGCGAGAGAAAAAGAGTTAGTGGGTTGCATGTATATAGATAGATTGAGTGATCGATCGATCCATCGGTTGTTAGATAGATAGATAGATAGATAGATAGATAGATAGATAGATAGACAGATAGATAGACAGACAGATAGACAGACAGATAGACAGAGAGATAGACAGAGAGATAGACAGAGAGATAGACAGAGAGATAGACAGAGAGATAGACAGAGAGATAGACAGAGAGATAGACAGAGAGATAGACAGAGAGTTAGACAGAGAGATAGACAGAGAGTTAGACAGAGAGATAGACAGATAGATAGACAGATAGATAGATAGACAGATAGATACATAGATAGATAGATACATAGATGGATAGATAGATAAGCAGGTGGTTGAAAGGACTGACATGTTCAGTGAATCATCCGGACAAGTGTAAAACATGTATGTTTCTATTTAAAGAAATTAGTTTTTAACTTCTTCGATGGTGCGAGGTGTATGTCAGGTAATTATTTATTGAGCTCGAATTGATGGAGGACATTTAAATATATATATTTAAAAGCAATAAGATTTATCACTAATTGCAAAAATGTAGTTATTTTAGATTAGATAATTCAGAAATTTTATCAGCTTATATGAACGTATATATAACTTTTGAAGTCAGTCATAATAATCCGTCTGCAATAGGAAATTGTTGGCATTCTGTCGCTTAGGATGTCGAGGGTTCCAGTTGATCCGATCAACGGAACAGCCTGCTCGTGAAATTAACGTGCAAGTAACTGAGCACTCCACAGGCACGTGTACCCTAAACGTAGTTCTCGGGGATATTCAGCGTGACACAGTGTGGCAAGGCTGACCCTTTGAATTACAGGCACAACAGAAACAAGAAGTAAGAGTGAGCGCAAGTTGTGGTGAAAGAGTACAGCAGGGTTCGCCTCCATCCCCTGTCGGAGCCTCGTGGAGCTTTAGGTGTTTGCGCTCAATAAACACTCACAACGCCCGCTCTGGGAATCGAAACCGCGATCCTATGACCGCGAGTCCGCTGCCCTAACCACTAGGCCATTGCGCCTCCACGCAACAGGAAATAACCTCGACGAAATGCTATACTAAGAAACTCCGTATTTCATATATGAAAAATTAACACAAGTTGTTATCCAATTATCAGATTTCCTCTCTTTGCGCAAAGATGTTGTCCAATTTCAGAGCAAAGTATCAAAGTTATAGCACAACGTAAATTAACAAATCAAACCCTGTAAGTTGCTTAAGTCGGACCCTCATCCAATTCCGATAATCTATCACCGAGGAACGATTACATATTGTATCATCCTCAGGTGGATAAAAGACAAATATTACCGAAGCTGGCTTAGAACTGAAACATAAACACCGGAAGGAAAACCGCAATGTGTTTTGTCAGCACTTTGATTGTTTTACAAATTCACCGCTGAATTGAATGAAATTGTAAGCTAGTTCCCATTTGTACTCGTGTCTGGAGCAAGAGTCAAATATATCCATGTGAAATGATTACAAAAGTTTGAAAATAGACATCAAAGAATGAAATATTTTCTTTGTTATTCTTACGATGGGTGAGACGTAACTGGTAATTGCATTATTATTCAACGCGTAAAGAAGGGAAGTTAATAATTGTGTTGTTCTTGTTAGCTTTTAGTCTCAGTTCAGATCTTCATTGAATAAAAGTTTAATGAAAAGCATTTCACAGTTGTGGGCAGCATGTCATTGTCTTATATACAAGAAACACGGCACCAAATAATGTATGCTGTGTCCTTTCCAAAGCCGATGAATTTTATATAAGGAAGATTTGGTTGTGAAATATAAGAGGTCGAGAGACGACTTAGAGTTTCCATTGATGACTGTACAGTTCACGAATCGGTATGTTAAATATATGTAACAGAAATCTTCAAACGAAAACACACGTTATGGAGAATGAATCAGACAGAAGTCGACAGTTAGCCAAAGAGAGACAAAGGCGAAGAACAGCCAGTCTCACTCAGGGAGAACTAGACGCAAGACGATTAAACAGTACATCGGTTATTAAATCAATCACAAGAAGTGAGACAAGAGAGATGAGCGTAAGACGTAATAAGACAGGCTCTAAGATGTCAAAAGGAAAAGGAGCACCTAATTGCACAAAAGAGAGATATCCAAAGAGAGAGAGGGGGGAGGGAGAGAAAGAGAGAGAGGGGGAGATAAAGAGAGAGAGAGAGAGAGAGAGAGAAAGAGAGAGAAAGAGAGTGCTAAGATAAAAGAGAAGAGTAAGGAGGAGTGAGAAGAGACTATCTAAAAAATACAAGTGTTTTATTGTCGTATCTTCCGTAATTGCAATGTAGATTTTTGCAAAGGCGTAAACATTTAGCGACTTGAGTTAAACAGGGACTGGAAAAGTATTTGAATGGAATATTTGGAAAGACTTTTGATAATGATTCTCTTCACATTAAAAGAATCACCAACAGCAATAACAGCTAAGAGCAGTAGTAGTAACAGTATATGCTTCGGTGTCGTAGCAAATGTTCGCAACGCCCAGAAGCAAAGACACTCTTGGCTACGTTCCTTAATTCTCAAGCATAATAAATTCGAACTTCAGGCTGCATGAAAATTACACCTGAGGACAAATCTCGACAAGGCACTCCCTTCACACCAGCTTTGACATAAACCAACTAGAATCAATGTTCGCGAAACTAATTCCTAAATAAAGATTAATCTCTGTAAGTATATTCATTAGAGACTAAAATACATGTACAGCAGTTAAAGAGAATTCTAATTTGTTCTTATTTATCAAGATAAGCATAAAATGTAAATAGAGAGTGATTATCGTTCACATTCCAAACGTGATTATCACATACATATAGATATAAATATATGTATGTATATATGTATGTAAATATGTATGTATATATGTACAAATATATATGAAGTTGTATTCCGGAAAACAAAAAAAAACTATAGAAGCTGTATATTCCCCAGAGAGGAATTCGGGCATTGTTTTTCTGCTTTGTTTCACATTAACTACACCATTCATATCTCCTGTTATTAAAACACCATTCATATCTCCTGTTATTAAAACACCATCCAAAAACACACAAAAAGCCCAGCCACACTCATATATATTAGTTAGCTTTCTTATCACAGTGTCATTAAGGCTAAAATATTCCCGAATATTTAGTTGAAATGAAAACAACCATGTCAAGGAATACCGTATGAATGTATGCATTAGTATTTTATGTTACATATATATATATATATACTCACATATATGTCCACACACACACACACACACACACACACACACACACACACACACACACACACACACACACATACACAAGGAGCTTGCTTCCCTCCAAAATAGTTCCAGTTACAACCCCACAGCAAATGTCTCTTACTATAGTCCCACGACGACCAGAGCCTTGTGAGTGGATTGGGTAGATGGAAGCTGATAGAATCTCAACGTATTTATGTATATATATATATATATATATATTCATATATACACACACACACACACCTATATATATATATATATATATCTGTGTGTGTATACATATCTATCTATCTACGTGTTTGTATTTGTTCACCACCAAAGGTTGAAAACCGACCCTGGTTGGCTTACATCACCTCGACATAGAGCTTCGGCAAATGAGTTGCAGGCTTTACAAAAATATACACTGCGGTCGATTTGTTCGAATAAACACTTCAAAGCGATGTACTGGCATGGCCACATTCAAAACAAAGAAAATAGTATACATACACACTCGTACATGCACACATGTTTGAACGGGATATCTGTATATGTGTGTGTGTGTGTGTATATATATATATATATATATATATATATATATATATATATATATATATATATATACACACACACACACAGACATACACTACTTACCTAGATTTATTTAACTGAATGCTATAAAGTAGTGGTCAAAGATAGAGTACGCTGCTAATTTTAAAAAATGATAGAAATATCCAGACTAGCTTCGATCCCGCACGCATCAAGGAGTTTATCCCCAAAATACCAAACTTTCACTCTGGCTTCCTCTAGCATACATCTCAATTCCCGTACTGCTGAATTTCATCGCTTCAGTAAATAGTGAAGCGGTAAAAAAAAAAAAAGCACCCACAAAATCACTTATGGAAAGGTTGATTTACCTTTTATTTCATAGGTGAATAAATTTTTCAATGGTGGAGATTTAGGAGCCCTCCTTCCACCGCACAAAAAAAAAAAATATATATATATGTTAATTAAACATTTTGTTGGGCATTTAGTAATAGAGTCAACAATTGCTTCGTGAATTCATTCATTCCTTCGTTCCCGAACACTTTATATTACATTTAAACTTCTTTCGTTTCCTAGGCATGAACTTTAAACATTTTATTTAAGAAAATTCAAATTAGAATCAAATGAAAAAATTGTTGCTTTGAATTAAAGCGCATTTGATGTCCGATAAAAGATATTTGCTTTGTTTGAGTAAGAACTATTTAATTGGACGTTATCGCTCACAATTCAAACCAGACGTACACAGATATACACATGCACACACAAATACATAGATTCACACATATGCACATATACAGATATACGCATACATGCACAATTCAAACACACGCATACACAGTTTCACAAAAACAAACTCATATACATAGATTCACACATATGCACATATACATAGATACAGATACACGCACATATATATACAAACACACAGATGTGTCGAGTTACTTTGATATTGGGCCATTAAAATTCAGCCCTTAAAATATCAGCAGAGTTAAGTTTCCCTACGGGAATATTTTATCCTTTGTTATTGACGATCTGAAACGTTAGAAATAGCACTTTAGGGAATACTTTAAATACGGGTATCAAAGGAAAAAAGATCAACGATCGGGGGAAATAAAAGAGATTATAAATTGTAAAGAAAACTACACTAACAACAAAGAAATCAACAGCCTGTATACCCACGAGAGAAAAAGTAACCTCCAAGTAATTGTTTTGCCTGATAGAAATAGCTGGTAAATCTCAATCTCACTGAAATCATTCTTATATTCTTGAATAAAAAATAAAACAATAGGCGATGCATAAGAGAATAAGATACTAGATACACTGTATCTAAAAGAATACTAAAAATTGACGCAATTGATCATGAATGGAATGCAATTTTGTCATAGAACTGTTTGAGCAGTGCTGACCTGGGGTTAAATACGAACAATAAATAAACCCACAAAACCGCAACAAAGTTGAAGCAGTGAGAGCAAAGCATTGTAAAAGTTAACAGTGCTGGATAATTTAGGAGAAGTGAAACAGTTATTTCTCTGGCTTTTATCTGGTCATGTTCCATCAAACTGGATGTTTCTGCTTGTTTCTTGGAGATCAACGAATTAACATTAATAAAAAAAAATATATATATACATACATATATATACATACATATATATACATACACACATATATATACGTACATATATATACATACATATACCCATATATATACCTATATATATACATATATATATATACATATACCCATATATATATACCTATATATATATACATATACCCATATATATATACACATATATATATATACATATATATATACACATATATATATACACATATATATATACACATATATATATACACATATATATATACACATATATATCCATATATATACATATATATATATACATACATATACCTATATATATATACACATATATATATATATACATACATATATATATACATATATATACCCACTCACATTTATATATATATATATACACACACACACATATGTACACATATATATGTATATATATATATGTATGTATGTATAAATGTCAAACTGATGCTTGTAGTTTTTGCCATTGCGCTTACTGCCATTATAAATCGTGTTCTTTCCTGTTTTGGTTTGCTGTCGATAACAACAACAACGACAATAATATTAATAATAATAATGAGTGTTGTTGTTGTTGCTGTTGTTATCCACAGTAAAATGTCAAATCAAATTTTCCTGAAATTGCTTTGGGAAAGAAGATTTCTAGTTTTAATTCGTTCCCTCCAGCTACAATCCCTGATATAATATTCTAAAACTGTGAAACGAATTACAATAACAATAACACAATCAAACAACAAGACACCAACTATAACAGAAAGAACAATACGAATCATAGTTATTGTTTCTCATGTTCCTTATTTTGCCATTCCACCGTGGCAAATATATACCATTATCTTCGCCGTCATAATCGTCATCATCATCATCACCAACGACAATAACTATTGCAACAAAAACACCATCACGACTACTACCTTAACCACCTACAAACCCATCACCATCACCATCCAAAAAGATTACACTACCACCAAAACCACCACCGGCACCACCACCATCACTGTACCAATTGCATTTTTCGATCATCGTTCTTCATCTTTATCTCCATTATTACAAATCATAGCATAAGTTTAGCAATATTGGTAAGTCGGTTTAAACAGCAAATCGTATTGAGTGAGGTCCCTTTATGCTCTAAGATCGAATTGTGCCAGGGACGTTTTCGGTTTTCTTCTTTACAGGCACATAAACGTAAGAATCAGTCAAACAGGGTATATTCAGTCAGTCAAGTAATTCATTCGTAACGTTGTTCTACAATACTTTCGCCAGACAGCATTATCAACAATAACGTGTCTCTAGGCCTTGCGTTTATAAGTTGCGCCCATAAGAAAACATTGGTGAGAATGCTTCGAATTGAGGTAATATGCCAGCAATGTTCAAAGGTGGGTGTCAGGCAATTGTATCGACCATAGTACTTGATAACTAGTTTATTATAATGAGCTCTAAATGGGGAAATCCAAAGCAGACGTTAGCGTGAGATAAACTCATAAAGTTCAGGAACAAATGCTGTGAGGTATATTTTCTGTTGCCTTAACAATTCTGCAAAACCACCATTTTTTTTCATATATCAAAAGTAACATATTAAGTATTGATTGAAAAGTTTCGTACAATATTAGCAGTTTTGGAGGAGAGTGTAGGCAGATTCGATCGGTCGCACTATTCAACTGGTATTTATTGTTATCGACTGTGAATGTATGAAAGTCAAATTCGACCCTAGCGGAATTTGTACAGAGAAGGTAAAGATTAACCAAACAGCACTACCGATTGAGCCAGTTCGCTGCCTTCAAATAATATATGAAGTATCAACGAATTTTAACTACGACACAGTAACAGAAATAACTGAAGTAGGTGCTTATTTCATCGGTCACAAGACATCCTTATTTGAGTTAATCTTTTATCAAAACTTCTCCCCCTTTGCCTCTCAAGTGTCTAACGACTCTGATCCCTTCTCTATCAAAACAGTATGACAGATGACAGTGTGCAAAGATATAACAGATATATTTAGTGCACAGCAAAGCCAGTTGACCTGAAGATCATGATCTGCAATATAAAATACATATCAGAGCTTGTAATGCTTTTATATCATTCCAAATATATAAGAGTCTACATTCTACGCAGAGGACTTTAAATTCAGTATTAGAACAACTTCTACGCAGCTTCTACATAGTTAGATTTCGGTATGATAGGATCCGTTATATACATAAAAATATGCACGTCGCAATAATCTGCCAATAATATAGCAAGATCACTCAATAACAGAATGAGCTTTAACTAACTCGCACGAGCTTTTTTGCTTCCGAATCTCCTTCAATTAATCTTACGCGCGAGGCATTGGGCTGCATATACCTCATACAAAAAAAAAAAAAAATTGGTGACCCGTATTGAGTCGATTATAACACTTACAGGTTCAGGTTAAATTTGAAAGGGGCAGATGATATACAAAAGTGTAAACAAAAGAGTTACAGGGGTGAAGAGGTGTTCATTACTTTCTAGTCCCGGATCAAATATTTGAATAGCGACAGAACAGGCTTTTATATTTTGTTGCTATGTTAATAGATTCTAATCATCGTATATTATTTACGTGTTTTTTTTTTGTTTTTTTTTATATATATTAGACTGAATTTTGAGTGAAATCAAATTGCTGTTTCAAAGGAGTTGTACATATATTCAGAGACCCGCACATTTTATTATTCGATGTATTGCAACCTTGTTTTTGTTTATTTTCTTTTTCGCTAGTCCTTCTCGCTTGTCAATAAATTTAGAACAAAGACATGAGTAAAAACAGTAGGACATAGTAACAACAACAAACTCAATGAGAACAATGGAAAATAATGTCTGATATATTATTATAATCCTCCATTTTACGTAAAATTTACGATATCATTATTTTATGGCTTCACTTCAAAAGCTATTTTAATTTTATCACTATTACAGGAAGATAAATGAAATAATCGATTGTATTGAAAACATCATAGAGAAACAATTGAAATTTTAGGGTCTAATCATTTCAAAATATCACGTGGTGCGATATAGAAGACATATACTTACATCGACTACGGGAATATTCACACATACACACAAATTCATATGTGTGTGTGTGTGTGTGTGTGTGTGTGTGTGTGTGTGTGTGTGTGTGTGTGTGTGTGTGTGTGTGTGTGTGTGTGTGTGTGTGTGCACGGTAGACGATTTATGCTAAATGCCTGTTACCTATTCTTGGAACGTCTGGTTTAGCTCCTCGTATTGCAGCCATTTCATATATATATATACGAAGGCAATGACGTCATTAAAGTTTTGAACCGTCATACATGAGATCTTTGTACTTCCTCCTCACACATTATCCCTTCTTCTTCTTCTAATAGTGATTATTTTTCTTTCTTTTTTTTTAAACTCCTAACCCAGGCGAGAAATAACAACGGCTACAGCCCATTTCAAGTCTCCGCAAATGGTAGATGTGGCTAAATATAACTGCACATCGCACACTTTGTCAGAATCGTTTTCATCGTGTGAACTCAGTTCAATATATGCGACAAAGTGGTGACAGGCGCATTCTAATATTTAGTTTGACGCTTTACATGTGGAGTTCAAAGTACACCAACGTCAAACTTGCCTTTCGTACCCCACGGGTGGAGAAATAATTTACTAAATGAGTATTGGTGTTAAATTAAGAAATAAATGCTGTACGTTTTGCTTTTGTTACTAGTATTGGTGCTTTTGGGTGTTGATTTGGTTGTTGTTTTGGTTTTTATTGCAGTTGATGGCATTATTTTCATGACAGCGGTAAGCAGACAGATTCATTAAGATGCCGTGCAAAGTGCTTAGCGTCTTTGCGTTCTGAGTTCAAATTTTCTTTCGTCATTTCAACTCCCAGCTGAGCAACTGCTTTGATATAACCGACATTCGCCCTCTCCTTCCAAATTGCTTTGAGTGCTCTTGTGGTTGTTGTTGTTATTATCATTACTACTACTACTACTACTACTCCTCCTATTTACTACTACTACTACTACTACTACTACGGCGGTGAGCTCACAGAACCGTTAGCACACCGGGCAAAACGCTTAGCGGCATTAAGTCTGTCGTTAGGTTCTGAGCTGCAATTCCGCCGGAGTCGGCTTTGCTTTTCATATGTTTGTGGTCACTTAAATAAGTACCAGTTACGCACTGGGGTCCATGAAACCGACGAGCATCCTCCCCAGAAGATTCAGCCTTTGGGCCTATGGTACAAAGAATCATTATTATTATTATTACTACTATTATGACGAAAAATCTGTGAGAATCATTACTGTGCCGAGCAAGATGCTTAGCAGTATTTCGTCCGTTTTTTACGTTCTGAGTTCAAATTCTGCCGAGGTCGACCTTGGCTTACATCCTTTCAGGGTCGATAAAATAATTACCAGTTGAGCACTGGTTGTTGATGTAGTCAACTTAGCCTCTCTCCTCCAAAATTATTGCCCTCCTGTCAAAATTTTAAATCATCATCTTCACCAGTAACTTATCTAACTTTGTACATATAGCTGCATATTTTTCTGCTTGTACTAATTAGAACTTTGAAGATAACCAAATTTCTTAATCATCAAAATGTGTTAATGCATTGCTTTTATTGTTCATGTCATTATATTTCCTCGGCTGTATTAATAATGAGATTGGGTATAATAATATTAACAATAATATTAATAACAATGATCTGAAAGAACAGCAATAGTTTTAAGCGACGAAGGAATTTGCAATATCCACGCTACAATTATTAAGACGACTGCTGCATTAGTTGAGAATGTATATTGAGAATTTACGCATTAATAAAAGTTAATATCAGGAAAGTAAGAGAATCTCAGGTGTATTTGTAGAATTCCAATATCATCACTTTTATTTTCAAACACGATATATCTTCAAGCAAAATTGTCCATATTTCATTGTTGCACACGCATACACACACACACACATACACACACACACACACGCACGCATACGACGTATGCATACCCGCACATATTTATATTCATTTATACTTGTGCGTTTCTAGTATACATTTATATGCGCGTGTGTGTGTGCGTCTATGTATATATATTTACATGTATATTTATATACACACATATATATATATATACATGACATATACGCATTTGTATATCTATCTATATATATATATATATATGACATATACGCATTTGTATATCTATCTATCTATCTATCTATATATATATATATATATATGACATATACGCATTTGTATATCTATCTATCTATCTATCTATGTATCTATCTATCTATCTATCTATCTATATATATATATATATATATATATATATATATATATATATATATATATATATATATATATATATATATATATATACACACACACTCATACATATATTTATATAAATATATACATGTTCTGATATAAATATATGTGTGTATATATATTCATATATATATACATATCTACATACATACAACATTACATACAAACATACATATATGCATAGATACTCTAGCGTTTAAGCTTTTAATATCAATATTAACGTACATTATATTTTGAAGACATCTACAATTCTACCGAGTACAATCGATAACCGGTCTCTCGCTTTTCACGAATATACAACTTTATTCGCAAAAGTGCCTATTCACTGCTGTCTCTACTTGTCACTGTTGCTTTCTCTTTTGCTTCCAGTCAGCCTCGTTCTCTCTGACCTATCATAAAACAATTCGCAGATGTGCCTCTCAACTTCGTACTAATCCCTCCATAGAACTTTGTTAGAAGGCAACATAGATTTGTGTAATGTAATATAATATTACGACTGACAGTCGGTGTTAAGTGTATCATAGAATAACTCACCTCAGGTACAACATCTTAGTCTTGGCTCTCGGAATTCTCCCATAGTTTACACATACTGCTATTAAGATCATTTAACTTCTACAAAGGGCATGGGGGAATTTCGTCGGTTTTTACCCTCTGAGTTCAAAATCTATCGGATTCGACTTTGCTTTTCATTGTTTCAAGAGGAAGACAGTAAATACCATTTGAGAATCGGCATTCACATAATCAACTTGAACCCCACTTCAAATATTGCTGGTCTTGTAATAAAAATTGGTTTCCAGTTTTGTACACTGCATTACGATCATACGGTACATGCTTACAATCGCATATGATGAATGGATACATTCAACAAAATGAGCTTTTTGTCTTTCGTTTGACTATATAACATTGAATTATATCTCACAAAAATGAATGCAACTGGATAACAATAGCCAGCCAGCGATACATAGAAACGTGGAAGGCTTTAACTGAAACACCGTTAATTATGGATCTGATTTGATAGAGTTTGTTAGTTACTGATCTTTGTTCAAGTAAAAACAGTGACAAATGCATTAATTAAGCATTAACGTACGTAGGGTATCCAAGATGTACAGTCGCCTAAACAACTCTACTTAGTAGGACTAACGAATTTATGGTTAGAATTTATGGTATGAACTGTATCATTGTGATGATCTGTAAAAATAAATTTATGTGCCAAGCCCAGGTTTTCAACTAATTGCTTTCGTATCATAAATCTATTCAGCCATCCTATGGGCCACACTTGAGCTACAATAACATGTACATGACTTCTTCTGTATAATCAGAACCTAAGATACAAGTCATTTTATAATAATGAAACAAACACCGCAACACGAGATAAACATATCTTTCCACCTTCTTGAATATATATGATTTGGTATAGACTTCAAAGACAAGCAGTTGCATTGATCAAAAACAAAAAAAAAAGCACAAATCTGTGAATATGATAACAAATATGGTAAATATGTATTAATAATTATAATGGCATTAACAAAGTAAATAACGAATGTAATAATAATATGCTTCCAAATCGATGGTCGATAATTTGTCTCAAAAAATAATGTAAAATAAAAAATGAAAGTAAGAACGGTTAGCATCGCACATGGCATTAGTAAGGCATGATATGCCGAAACAGAATCTTTACAAATATAAATAATTGAAGCATATGGAAGAAAAAATATAAAAAGAGATAAAAGACATACATTGTGTTGACTTAGAAATACTTCTCACGTGTCCATTTTCAACGTTGCAAGCTAAACGAAGAATCATATTTCGAGACAAAGCAGTTGACTAAAGCGTAAATTGCAATACGATTAATCTAATCACAACAATGGTTTTGAAATGCTCAATTTCTATGATGGATTTCAAATAATATTTTCTGGAAATAGATGTATCCGAAATCATAGCATGGAAAATAGATATTGTACCCATGCTAATTAGATGTCTTCGAAATAATAGCTAAGAAAAAAAGTAAAAAATAAATGCAAATATGTATATAGAAATAACCCGGCAAAAAAATGAGAAAATAGAGCTGAATATATATACTGAATATTTCCACTAGAAGGGAAACAAAACCGCCAAAGCAAACCGGAATACCACACGTGAAGAGAGGATAGATGGAGTTCTGTTATTTAATTCAGTGTAACACGCAACTGCAACGTATTTATGATGATGAAGATGATGATGATGAAGAAGATGATGATGATGATGATATCGGACATCGATGTCGATGTCTCAGCGGATTACATGTCAGCAATCGAATGCGTAATACGATAAAAACTGGAGGTCATAACATCAGTCCGTGTTTTTGTATCAAATATATGATGTCACCAATAGGATTCTTCCCCTTTTTTTCTTGCTATATTTTGCTTTGTTTCGTTTACTTTTTTTTTCATCGTATTCTTTATTCGCGTATTCTATTGT
The DNA here is from genome assembly GCF_046866305.1 of Octopus bimaculoides. NCBI lineage: Eukaryota > Metazoa > Mollusca > Cephalopoda > Octopoda > Octopodidae > Octopus > Octopus bimaculoides. The sequence continues at coordinate 11,354,131 of NC_142948.1, read as the reverse complement.
ATCTTTTTTTTTTTCCATCGTTATTTTTCGATCACGACAAAATAGACTGTATATAATTATACATTTAACTCTGCGGCAATGTAAACAACCTATCTTGGACATACGTTTTATGCATCAATTCTTTAGGGATTAAGAGGAATTGTTTAAATAAAAATATAACAATTTTCTCTGTATTACTTCTATATATCTTCGTTTCTCTATACTATTTCGCTATTATACTATTTCACTAATTCTTTGTTCTTGAGAATATTACAATGATCCTGAAGCTAAGTTCTGCTACTATAATTTCGTTATTATCCATGAGGGAGTCAATGTCAAAAACCTTAATAAAACTGCTGATGAAAACATCGGTACCAATAATCTTAAATATAAAATATCTTTGTCGACCGAGTGAAAAGATATCTACTGAGTATAAGGAAGCAGTCAACTACTGCTAATCAATCGGTTTGTTGATAGTTATACATCAAAGCACATGCCACACTTGCGAAGGATTTATTTATTACAGTTCTCTATTACTGTTTAGTCCTATATCGTCCATCTTTCAAAAAAGACGCATAGGTGTACAGTACATTTTATTACTTCATCCATTTGATCCTCTTTTAGAACTTCTGAGGCTGCTCTGAGAGAGAGAGATTTGGATGCAATTTTTAGAAAATCAAACGACGTCGTAGTGTCAGGCGTACCAACTCACAAGTTAGAAATGTTGGCAGCGCAATTCAATTTTCAACTTAACTGCAATCGTTGCGGTCAGAAAATATGTGTCCTCTGAATTACATTTGATTAGGTTGTCGAGACAAATCTCACATTCTGGTTGATAAATTGATGGGCTATGAAAGTCACCCATTTGATTAAATGATAGCTCAATGCTAGGCAACTCGACAAAACAACAACACCAACAAAATGTAGCTGTCTAAACTCTGAAGGAGTTACACTTGTATATCGGTGGGAAAAAAAAGAGATACGCGGCTGTGTGGTAAGAATCTTGCTTACCAAACGCATCACTAAATTTAAGTGCATGACACCTTTGCCAGGTGTCTTCTGCTATGGCTTCAGGTGCACCAAAGACTTGTGAGTGGAATTGGTGGGTAGAAACTGAAAGAAGCCTGTCATTTTCTTTTCCTTTACAAATGTTTGTAACTATTTGCAAGTGATAGCATTTATCTGTCTGTAATGTTTTTTTAATGTGTAAATGTTTGGTACTGTTTTGGAAGAGTGAAATGAGATTGTTCGAAAAATGTAGAAACGTAGATATTTTTAGTAATTTCCCTTAAAGTTTTTACTGGAATAATACTACATACGCACACAGACACACGCACACACACATACATGTATATATATATATATATATATATATATATATATATATATATATATATATATATATATATATATATGTGTGTGTGTGTGTGTGTGTGTGTGTGTGTGTGTGTGTTGTGTGTATACAAGGAGAGGGAGAGAGAAAGAAAGGAGCAAAACTCAGATAAACAAATCTAGGCGTATGGAGTGTATTGATATGGAAAGCTCCGTATACAAATATGGACACGTTACGTACGCATGCACCTACACACACTCACCCACCCACATACTAACACACACTCTCTCACAAAAACAAACACATACGTTCCCTCACACACATACTCACACAAGTCACTCACACACACAAACGCACACACACATACACACATGCATATTTTTTAAGTGTATGCGTATCTGTTTATGTGTTAAAAGTTTTCGAGCTATCTAAGCCCCGCCCTAACAATTTGGTATTCGTAGGAAATATAATCTTCTGATCTCAAATTGCAGGAGGTTCATTATATATAAAGCCATTTTTACGTTTTATGTTTAATTTTGTTAATTCATTTATCAGCCAGCTCAGAATAGCAAAACTATAACTTATTAATGCCACAGCTAGAGATTTGATGGTTATCACGTAATCTTTCTCTTCTCTTTCTCTCAATATGTGTGTGTGTGTTTGTGTCTATTTATGAATATATATATGTATATGTGTATGTGTGTATTTATGAATATCTATATATATGTGTGTGTGCATTTATGAATTATATTTGTGTGTGTGTGTGTGTGTGTGTGTGACTGTGTGTATTTATGAATATATATATATATGTGTGTGTGTGTGTGTGTGTGTGGGTGTGTGTGTGTGTGTGTGTGTGTGTGTATTTATGAATATATATGTGTGTGTGTAACTATGTGTGTATGTGCCTGCTTTTAACACTGTTTTAAAGTATTAATCTTTTACGTCTAACATATTATTTCCTAATATTATTATGCCTTATATATAATCATATTTATTATCATTATTATTATCATTATTATTATTATTATTATTATTATTTAAAATACATATGCAAAAGTGTTGTGCCAATTGATACTACGTCGTTAACTGCATGCAACGCCGAAGCGACTGAAATTTGTGGTTCGTTCAAGTTTTGATTCTTAAAATTTTGTTGATATGCAACATCGGTTTTGCATCTTTTAGGGACTCGTTTTGTCATGTCTCCTGATGTATTGTTCTGTCTGCTGCTGTTATACAGAATACGTGCTACATGGATTGATTTATACTAAAGGGATGCAGTTGCGTAGAAGTCGTTATATGAACATCTTTAGTGGTACAAGACCGGCATCATATATGAATGAGCTATGCTTTTATGGTCGGTAGTTGTTGCACGGCGTATATGTTTACGTAACTTTCAAGACTTTATAATGTAGACCTCACATTTGACACAGCGATACAATATCTGCCTTTAAGCTAACAACGTAATAACATGTCCATGCAGATTTCTGAAAAAAATAGTGTTATATAGGTAATTTAACCGCAGCTATGATGTTTCAGTCCTTAGTATTTTTTTCGCAAAATAAGGTTAGGTTATGTATGTATTACAAAATTTTATTTGTGTTCTTAGGAAGTGAGTACGCAATTCTATATTACTCTCGTTCTCAGAAAGCTCAAACATGTGAATCTATTTTCTGGCTTGGTGTGCAGAAACCAAATCCGTAAGACTGATTATGTAAATTGGGATGTTACATAACTGGAAATTTTGTTTTGGTTGATTGAAAACACTTCGAAAATTTATCGACAAAAAAAAGCGATCACAAAAGTAAATCGCTGAGGCTACTCTTGCAGAAACACAAGAATTCCAAATGCGTGATATTGCTTCCTTCTTAGTCCTATTCTTACACGATATTTCGAAGTTACGGAGCAAATTGAAATTAGACAGCACTAGCTGTCTGTCGTGACAGGAGGAAACAAAGTAAGGAAAGTTTGAGAGCCCAGAATATAGAACACTGACTCACGTAATCGAATGTTGGTGTTTCTCTCCGTACTCATTCGACTTTGTTTAGCGATCTAATTTCTTCTTGATTGCTTCTATATAAGTGACTGTTCTCTTAATTGAATTTATTTGAGGCATTTTCTAAAGTTTCCTCATATCTTGTATAAATCATCGGACACTTTCGCACCTTAACATTATACGACATGCCCGTTTCAGTGACAATAAGCTTTAAAACTTAGTCAATATTCTTACATTTCTCTGCATGAATAATCCCTCTCGAGTGAATTTATGGAAATGTGGTTGAATTTGTGAAAATGGCGAGGGCGGATGGCACCTCCCTAAGTGTAGACTTATTAGTCAGAGAAATGAAACTGGAGAGGACGCGTGTCCTTGATGTTCAGAGATGTCTTGGACAGTAGGTTTCGTCGATTGTCCCTAAAGGTCATCCTGTACCAAAGGGACAACATTTCTATAACACCTCTCACATTTTTACCATTGTATACAATGTATATGTCCCTTCCTTTACATCGTATACCGTGCATACTTAATCTTTCCTTGTTTATACACTTATTTAATAATGTCATTATATGAAAAAGCAAAACACATTTTGTTTGATTTCTATTGTCCCCCTCATCCTTCGCCCTCGTGGCAAGTAAATAAAATCATCATATTGACGTAGGAGTGGATGTGTGGTAAGTACCTTAATTACGAAACACATGGTTCCGGGTTTAGTCACACTGCGTGGCACCTTGAGAAGTGTCTTCTACTATAGCCTCAGGTCGATCAAAGCCTTATCAGTGGATTAGGTGGACAGAAACTGAAAGAAGCCCGTCGTATATATATATATATATATATATATATATATATATATATATATGCATGTGTGTGCATATGTTTGTATGGTTGTAATTGTTACACCAACATCGCTTGACAAACGATGGTGGTGTGTTTACGTCCTCATAACTTAATGGTTCGGCAAAAGAGACCGATAGATTAAGTACTAGGCTTACAAAGAATAAGTCCTGGGGTCGATTCGCTCGACTAAAGGCGGTGCTCCAGCATTGCCACAGTAAAATGACTGAAACAAGTAAAAGAATAAAAGGGAACAAAAAGAGTATATTATCATCATCATTATTATTATTATTATTATTATTATTAATAACATTAATAAAGATAATAACAATAAAAGTAATAATAATAATAATAATAATAATAATAATAATAATAATACTAATAATAATAAAGAAGGGGAGGAGGGGACGACAGCGAAAAGAAAGAAAAGGAGAAGGATGGGGATGATAATGATAAGAAAAATGATGCTTTCAATGTCGCATTGTTTGAGTTATATAATTATATAATCATCACTGCTGGTTAATGTTACTAATTTTTGTCGTTTTTCATTTCGGTTTTATTCAAAAATTTATTAGAAACGAATACACAAAAGAAACGCAATTTTAATAACAAGGCAAGAAGTTAAAATGGCCCTTAGGTATTTCTCGTACTTTACTTTTATGCAGAATTATTTTTCTGTCAAGATATATTTTATATTATCTACTTCATTTTTTCCCCATTATAAAGAATCAAGAATAGTTAGTGGGATCTGTTCTATTGTATATTTTCTAGATCTTAATCATTGATTAATTGATGTGAGACAACAACTTCCAGTTCCAGATTTTCTAGATTACATTTAATGAAGCAGTAGCATACAAGAGTGAATAATTATTGCTTTGAGCTAAGATTTAAATTTTACAGAATGGCTAAAAGAAGAGTTCTTCACACATCTATTCAAGAGTTGAGAAATTTAATTCAATTTATAAATTAAGGTCTGAACAGACGCGTAATATATATATATATATATATATATATATATATATATATATATATATATATATATATAAAACAAAAGTTGATGCAAAGCAGGAAAAAATAATATTTCTATGGAATAAAATCTGCAAATACAAGAGATACAGACATAGAAGAACACACTGACATCGAATGCAAATGTATATTTCCTTATAAATATAGGTGTTCAAATAATCTCTCTGCAGTGAATATTTTTTGATCCTGACTCTTCAAGATATAATTCATAACGTGTAGACGAGTCAACTTTTGTATTGAAAATGAAGGATGACACTTTCAACAACTCTTTTTTGAACGTTTTTTAAAGTATTGTAAAGTATAATATATTCTTTGGTAGTCTTATACCATCTTATAAATATTTATTTTGCAATAGAATACTGCGGAGAGAACTTTTGAACACACTATACAAGCATCCATATGAATAGGTATCTATAAAAACACACACAAACACACACACACAATGAGTTATATGCATTAATTTATTATAGGCTTACCACTGTTTCAGATATTTCCTTATCGTTCAATCTTAATCAATCAACTGATCTGCTGAAAATATAGCGAATCACTAACCAAAAGCTATGTTCTTCAGACTGACGACATTTAATATTACAAGACGATGCTTCATATTCATATCTAGTATTTCAATATTTCAGTGTCAAGGACCACCCTTCTTTTGAAAATATACGGAAGAAAGCTGTTCATAGCTAATATCACCAACATATTTCTTGAGTGAAATTCCTGAACAATTGGTCTTGACTGGAAATATTGAAATATCTGAGAAGGACACACACACATACACACAAGGACGCATGCATACAAGTGTATGCCTCAAGAATTCTCTTTTTCGTGTTTTGGGTTTTAACTGACATATTTAACATGTAAGTAGTCCTGTCAAAGTCTCCTCTGTGTATAAAAATACTTTACACTCATATATTTTAAAAAATATGTTGTCCTATAACTTTTAGTTATGGATGCTAACCACTGGTAATAAATTGTTTTAATTTATTACCCTCATACATACGATAGTAATATTTATGATTCAGAGGTTGCACAGGACACAGTTTCAAATTTTTTTTATTTACTGCTGGACTATATATATATACACTCGGGCACAAAGTTCGAATTCATAATGGATAAAGATGTGGCTGCCTTGCACACGTGTTTTCAGTATGTAATTACAACTATTCTTTTACTTGTTTCAGTAATTTGAATGTGGCCATGCTGGAGCATGGGTCGAGGAAATCGACCCCAGGACATTCATTTTAAGCCTAGTACTTATTATATCGGTCTCTCTTTCCGAACCGCTAAGTTACGGGGTGGTAAACACACCAGCATCGGTTGTCAAGCAATGTTGGGGGACAAACACAGACACACAAACATATACACATACACACACGCATATATATATATATATATATATATATATATACATATATACGACGGGCTTCTTTTCAGTTTCCGTCTACCAAATCCACTCACAAGGCTTTATATATATATATTCACATTGTTGAATTATTATTATTATTATTAGTAGTAGTAGTATTGGTAGTAGTGGTGATGGTGGTGTTAGTTTTGGTGGTGTTAGTGGTGGTGGTGGTGATATTAGTAGTGTTATTGTTGGTGGTGGTGGTAGTAATAATAGTAGTATTACGAGTTGTATGAGGCATTTACATATGTATGTATATATGTATGTATATATTATGTATGTATGTATGTAATTACGCAACTAATGCAACCGTCTTTTGATACGCCGAGATCTGAGATTAACGGTAGCATATGGCAAAATTTCGTATACAATTACGTTTGCTTTTAATGGACATTTTACTGTTCTGAACGGCTGCTGGATACGTTTTCTGTTGTTCGTTTGCAGTGACGGATCATCTTATATGTTTTATGTGAAAATCCTTGGCTTCGTCATATTGTACATTAAACCGCAATATATTTTTTTTCATGTTTTCTTCACAGAACGTACGAGTCCTGCATTAAATTATCTTCTATAATAGTTTATTACATTGCATTGCATCGCTTTATGTCTTCTGAATTTATATTACACTGAGGTATTTTATCCTTAACGCTTCTATTTTTATCTATTTTTCCTTGTTTTATTATTTATTACATTTAGTATGTTTTGCGATTTCTTCATTGGTCCCGTTTACGCTTGAAATCAAAAGAATTCCAGGTGCATATTTTTTTAGTAAGGTAGTGCTTCATGATCTAAAATGACCCTTATATAAAGCAATGTGATATGACCTACGAATAATTCGAAAGATATTATTCTAATATTTCTTGTGCGTAGTACTTTCGTATATATTTCAGATTGTTCTTATAGAGAGTACACACTATGAATTACTCTTTTTATAATGTTATATAAATCATAAATTAGCTAATAGGCATTGTTAGAATTTTATAATTGGCTGCTTTTAATTCCGTAGGAATTTTCGGGCCAGTCATGCGTTTGGTATGGTGAGAAGTCATGCAAATCCGACGCGTAAAATTATCCACGAAGCATTTTAAACTGCTGTTAAGAGGAATGCGTTTTAGCAGCAGAGGAAATCGTAGAATCCTTGGTCATTATTTGTATATACAGCTACTGAGTTTAAGCAAGTGATTATTAGTAAGGCTAGGCCTAAGCGACATTATATATATATATATATATATACGCGCGCACACACATTAACATACACATATAGAGAAAGGGATAGATTAGTCGTTAAATACGAACACAGACACTCATCTATTATTATTTTTATATATCTGAAATATCTACTTCGTTTTCCCCAGTTTATAACAAATCACGAATAGTTACTGGGATCGTTTTATTGCATATTTTCTAAATCTTAATCATTAATTAATTGATATCAGACAAGTACTTCAAATTTCAGGTTTTCTAGATTACAATTAATGAGGCATTAGCATAAAAGAGTGAATAATTATTGCTTAGAAATAAGATCTAAATTTTACACAATGGCTAACAGAGTCCTCTAGACATCTATTCAAGAGTTGAGAATCTTATTCCGATTTATAAAGTAAGGTGTGAATCGATGCGTTAAAAAATCAAATGTGATACAAAAGCTGATGCAAAGTAGAATAAAATAATATATATATATATATATATATATATATACGATCTGGATATTGCTTGAGTCCTCCTGGTGGGGTGGGTGTCAGTGGGTTGTCCATATATATATATATATATATATATATATATATATATATATATATATATATATATATATATATATATATATATATATGTACGAACTGCAGTAGCTGAGCAGCAAGCTTTTTTAAGCGTGCCCCAGAAAATGGTACAACAGTTAACGTGGATGCAGAAGGTACAGAGTCAACGCCACACGAACCTTTGTCCAAGACCACCACAGATGATGGATCAGGGATGGCCACCGCTAACACCAGGAACCCCTGCACAGATATCACACCCATATTCCTACTGAATATCCGGGGCCTATTACGAACAGGCGGCAAAGACAAGTTCCTATACCTGAAAGACCTAGCAATATGCATGGTGCTTACCGAAACGCATCTAACACCTAATATAGCAGATGCGGAGATAAATATACCAGAGTATGCCGTACTCCGAACAGACAGAAGGGATAGAAGTCATGGGGGAGTTGCAATGTACATCCGAGAAGATGTCACACCCCTACTACTACTATCACACTCAAACTCTGTATGTGATACTTTAATAGTACACATAAAACAAATTGATGTAGTTGTATGCTCAACATACAATTCAGCGGCACTATACAAAAAAGATCGCCACAGTCCAACAGATGAACTACAGGGAGCGACTGAAGGCACTAGGTCTCTACTCCCTGGAACGCAGGCGGGAGAGATATGTAATAATATACATATGGAAAATACTGGAAGGACTGGTGCCAAACTTTGGTATAAAGTACTACAGGAATGCACGCACCGGTCGCCACTGCATGGTGCCAAAGGTACCGTCCACTGCATCTCACATAAGAACGAGATACTGCAGCAGCCTCGGTTTCAGAGGACCTCAGCTCTTCAATGCCCTGCCAAAACATTTGAGAGACATGCAAGACATGGATGCGGAGGTCTTCAAGACAAAACTTGACGCTTTCCTCTCCAAGATACCAGACGAACCAATGGCTCGTAATGAGACGCAGTTTAGGGCAGCTGTGTCAAATTCTCTTATACACCAAATGTGCCATCAAAACTCTTGATTGGACCATGTCAGGTGGGGGACAAGAGCCATGCAAGGAACGTGAAAATCACGGTGGTGCACCAGCATGACCGCAGCCACTTGGCTGAAACACATAAATAAATAAATAAATAAATATATCATTATTTATATATATCTAGATTCGTTAAGTACAGAGTTAATATGAATAGCAAAATGTCCTGGTGCCAAATTACAATTCTAATCTCTCCTTTGCAAAGAAAACCCAAATACTCTAGACAAACTGGGCCACACTTGCTTGATCGTTTCAAATACTGAGCAAAATTGCCCTCAGAATTATTCTAACGTTTATAAATGTTGGTGGATACATTAGATTATATACGGTTAGGAGCATATCTACGCCGATAATTAGAAGAAGAAACGGTTGTAAATCATTTCATTTTAGATTTTTCAGGATCAGGAATAACTTTACATACCACTATCAGCACCACCAACAAAAAATATAATTAAGTAAAGAAACGAAAATCGTACAAAATAGTTGAATCCAGGGTTCACTCTTCCTTTTAATACGCCTCTTTATTCCACATCGGAATCGCATCATCCTATTTCCTGTTAGTTACATATTGAATGTAGCTGTTATTTTCTCCTTCAATTATATCTGAGAGCCCATTCATTAGTTTCAACATATTAATATCGTATTCAATATTTACGATACCGTTTTATAAACTATTAAATTTTTCTTGCGTAACTTTCTAAGGCTTTCCTTCCTTGCTTGTTTCTCTTATATAATGGGCTATGAAATGATAAATCTACTTTAGCTTCTAAAATAACGTCAGATTTATTTAATTTTTATCTACTGCATTTTTACTCATAGCATGATCACTCAAATTCGGGAAGCGTCGTGAGAGAACAAACAAAAGATAAAGAAAAGGAAAAAAAAAACAAGAAACAAAGGCATTATAAGCATATTTCATTGAGCATACCTAAATGCTGTTAAATGTTATTTTAATAAGAATCTATTGTAAGATATAATGAACTCAAGTGTATTTATATTGTGGAATTCCCTCGCACACACCTACATGTACACATAGAAAGGATCCATCCATCCATTATCAAATATGTAGTCTTATTAAATCTACACACATATATAAAGAAGTGAATGGAAGTATCAATATAAAAACGTATAGATATGTATATGTGTGTGTGCCCGCGTGTGTCATATATATATATATATATATA